>NC_047507.1:18897195-19037422 GCF_902827115.2 Pseudochaenichthys georgianus | reverse complement strand
GCCGCAGTGGCTGCTGGGGCGCAAAATACGGCCGCCATCTTGGACGGTCATCCTACAGACATTCTACTACCCATAGACAGCAGAGGTTTCAAGATGCCAGAGCACTGTGCAGCATATTGCTGTGCAAATCGGCGGACGATTGCGAACAGGGGTCGGGGGATTACTTTTCACAAGTAAGATTCAACATTATAATTGGTTGTATTTTGTAAAATAGAATATTATTGTACTGTATTGATGTCCGCCAGCGAAATCGTAGCCAGCAAACATTATGTTCATGGCCAACTGAGACTTTATAAATCGCTGCTGTAACAAGTGAATGTCCCCGTTGTGGGATGAATACAGTAAAATCGAATCTAATCTATCTAGGAAGAAGAAGGAAGAAAATAAGCTGGACCTCCTTCTTAAAATGTTTTTGTGTTGACTCTCAAATCTCCCCGTTTTTATTTTGAAGGTTTCCAAAGACAAAGATATGAGAAAGAAGTGGGAAGTTGCTTGAGGAGGGAAAGGGTTCACTGCAAAGCGAGTCATCCGTGATTTGCAGTGAGCATTGTAAGCAGGACGAGTTTGACAGGACAGGACAGATTGTCCGACTCAGAGATGGTGTTATTCCCTCCATCTTCAGCTTCCCGGTTCACCTCCAAAGAGTAGGTGCATCATCATACGGTTATTAGCATTCATAAATGTAATATTCTATTATCAATAACGTGTGTGTGTGTGTGTGTGGTGTGTGTGTGTGTGTGTGTGTGGTGTGTGGGTGTGTGTGTGTGTGTGTGTGTGTGTGGTGTGTGTGTGTGTGTGGTGTGTGTGGTGTGTGTGTGTGTGTGGTGTGTGTGTGTGTGTGTGTGTGTGTGTGTGTGTGGTGTGATGTGTGTGTGTGTGTGTGTGTGTGTGTGTGTGTGTGTGTGTGTGTTGTGTGTGTGTTGTGTGTTTTCCATTTAGCCAGAAAAGGGCAGGACTACGTCTACTTCCAGAAAAGCTGAAGAGAGCCTGTCTGTGGCCCCTCAGGACGACCCAGAAGCTTCAACCTCACACTCACAACCTCAGCTAATGATGTGAGTATTTCTATTTTCAAACATCATATCATAATGGTCCTAGACAAAGTCAAATCTCATCTCTCTTGTTTGCTGCCACTCATATTAAAACACACTCTCAAATAAACACATACACACACAATTGAAGACATGTTGAACATGCATTCCTGGCCACACACACGCATGATGCTGGCAGTGGCTTTGACAGGTGAGAAAGAAAGAATGTGGGCCATACTCTAGTTGTGTCAAAGTGGTTGTGTGTGAAGTGAAACATCACTCAAACCATGTTCATCCCTCTTTCTACTGGGATCATAGCTATGTCTCGCCTGCTTCTCCTACTGCTCTTAAGGCCAGACTCAATGAAGCTTTAGCAAGAGTGGAGAGTCTCGAGCGAGAGAGGAAGAATGCCATGGCTAGAGAAAAGAGGGCAGAGACCACAGTGAGGACTCTTTTGGGGGATTTGAGGGAAAAAAACCTCATTAATGAAGAACTCAAAGAGGCTTTGATTTCTACTCAGGGAAGATGAAAGTAGCACTTTGAGATTCATGTACATCTTACTCTTACACTCTTTATTAAACTCCTTTGTTATTATATGAAGGGGACTTATTAATTTTTTCTCATACAATTTCAGATCTTCAAATAGACTTGAAGGCAAAGCAGGGCCATGAGTACTCCAAGGACCACAGAGAATGTGCCCTCACACTCCATCTACATGGTCCAAAGGCATACAAATACCTCAGAGAGACTACAACAAAAAGGTAGTCTTAATGTTGTTCAATTTCATTTTTGGAAATTACGGTTGCAAGTACGTTAAATAGCTACTTCTCAATTTTTTTACAGGTGGCTGTGTTCGGTGGATGGCAAGCCTGGTCTGAACAAGATGATGCTGGATATGCTGGAGAGAAGATGCCAGGACGACCAGGCTAAATATGGATGTGTTTCACTCATGTTGGATGACATGGCCATCAGAAAACATGTGCAATATAATCCACATAACCAGTCAATGTCTGCTTTTGTAGACATGGGTGATGGAAACAATGAGACCGATGCTGCTACTGAGGCTCTTGTGTTCATGGTGGTTGGCCTACACGGACATTGGAAGGCTCCCATTGCATATTACCTGACGAAGTCTTTGTCACCTGAAACACAAAGGGTCCTAATCTAAATCTAAAATCTAATCTATCTAGGAAGAAGAAGGAAGAAAATAAGCTTGACCTCCTTCTTAAAATGTTTTTGTGTTGACTCTCAAATCTCCCGTTTTTATTTTGATGGTTTCCCAAAGACAAAGATATGAGAAAGAGGTTCTCAGTCATGCTTTGGAGGAGCCGCATGCACGGGGCATTCGGGTGTCATGAGCAACTTTGTGTAAATATGGTTTGGGCGGGGTGGTGTCATGTTCTTGTGTTTAACTTGAACATTTACATTTTTTATATAGATGTAGAAGTACATTTTCATTTTTTATGACATAGATATTCATTTTTACTGATATATAACTTCTGTCTATGTATAATGTATTATTGTTTCTTCATTTTTCAACTTATTAAAATAGCTGAGTATAGGCCTACACAATATGCTTCTCTATCATATATAGACCATTAGTGTTTTTTTATGTGTGTGTGTATATATTATATATCGTGTGTCTTTTGCAAAATACCTATCATACATAACATAGGCTATCAAATACCAGAATATTCTATTGCTGTTAAGCCTACTATGAATATTAAAATACGCCAAATCATGTGTCCGGTATCATGCCTACATATATGACGTTTGCAGAACCCCCCCCCCCCCCCGTGAAAATCAGTTTTGTATTCAGCGAGTTATGATTGATAAAATGCGCTGACACTTCATTGCGCCTGCCAGACAGATTACACTGAGTGGAGCGGGTGACCGGTCCAAGATGGCGGCCCCACGGCTCGTCAGCGCCAATAGGCAGCAGCGGTCGATGCGGCGTCTACTCTTTATATGTCTATGGCCGCGGCCGTAGCTAGACCATAGAGGCTTCTCAATTCTTAAATTTCCCCTCCTCGACTCCCCTCCTCGAGACTTAGTCCCGCCCACAGGAGATGCGAGCGGAGGACCGAGGAGGGGAAGCAGCAGACGTTTAAAGAAATGAGAACTCCTCTCCTCTGAGCGGTCATATTAAAGCGACGTCCGTTCATTATTACGTGGCAACAGCTGCATCAGCTGTCGGGTGTTTCGTCATATTTTATAATCTCTGTTAGATCAGCTGAACATTGTTCCCCCACATATTTACTTTGAATTCATTGAGAGTGCGGTATGAGACAATAACAGGCTACAGATGTGGACACACACACACAAATATATTTATATAAATATATAGCCTACAATTTAAAGTATGAGAGCACTCTCATAATAACGTAACACAATCAGAGACTGGATATATATCCCCCCTCTCTCTGGTCGCTGAAATGGGGAATTGAAATTACGGGCCAAAAGTTGTATTTGCAAGTATTAAAAGTAAGGACACCAAACCAACTGAGACCTGTCTGTCCACCGCATCTGCGCACTGTACAACACGCACCTACACACTGTACCAGTGCGTGTTACAGTGTATAGGTGCGTGTGGTACAGTGTGTAGGTGTGTGTCACACACCACACACACCTACAGCTCCTAAAGCATAATCAGGCTACAGCCGTTGTGTATTTTATTATGTGAAGCACTAAATGGTTTTAGAAAAATATCGACTCTTTGTTTGTAGATATCTACTAAACTAAAGCAAATAAAGAGAGTATGCCTGTTATACTGAGTGATATATATTGTACACACTGCTCTGCTTTCTGAAGGACCTCACAGCTGTTCTCACTGTAAACATCGCGTTGCGATGAGAGCAGGTTCTAAAATAATATCCAGGGGATGCATGCAGAGCTGTCATTGGCTGAGATAAGTCCGGCCGTGCGTCACGCCTCCACCGATCCCGGAAATGCATCCGCGGAGGAGCCGTGGAGGAACCATCAGTGTATCCTCGGTTATAGCTCCTCCAGAGAGCCTCCTCGACGCTCGATCCTCGGTCCTCGGTGTGCATTTAGAGAAATGAGACGTCCTTCAAAATGGCGCACTGAAATTCATTTCCGGGTCACTACCGGAGGACCGAGGAGTCCAGGGCTGCAGTCGGATAGTTTAAAAATCAGCTCCTAAGTTCTAACCCTATCGTCTATTCCTTGACCTCTGAGTGAAACGTCACGGGGTTAAGGGATAGTGGATAGGAGAATTCAAAAGGACTTAGGAGAAGAGACTGCGGTACTTTAGAGAATCCGAATGCACTTTCACTATCCAACGTGTTTATGATGCGCCAGCGAACGTTTGTGTGCGTCTGCTGCTGTGGGGAAACTATGGAAACCACAGTTTTCTATACAGCCGCAGCGGACTACAACATGGATGTTTAATAAGAACGACGGACTACTGTAAACTCATCTAGAGACTCTGCACCGTGCTCTGATGCTGCTGCTTTGCTTTATGAACGTGGACAACAGAGAAACATATTCTTCATGACCAAAGTTGGAATTGAAATAAAAAAGGAAAGTGAAACTTATGCTCGTCACCCTCTCCCTCCGGTCCACATTAATACAAATGATCCCAATACGTATGATTGTATGAACTAAAGATCTTAAAATCAATACAGATGTATTTATTATAAACGTTAGTCCCTAACATCTATCACTGTGTATATCACCATTCAAACATCTTTTAAAAGTTGAAAAAACCCCACACAGCTCAGTGAAGACTGAAATGTTGACTTTATTTGATAATTTCAGTGAAAACTAACGTTCATATTTCTCTTTTTGATTATAATACTGATGAACGTTCAAAACAAAGCACTTTGGCAACTTACCACCTATGTTTTAAAATGCTTAATAAGCACCGTAACTTTCATGATATAATTTCTCGGTCATAATCGGTTGTTTCCGTGAACGGCCGACTGTTGAGTGACGGCAAATGCTGCGGCTGCAAGGCATTGTGGGGCAGCATTTTCGCTTCTCCTGTCGGTGAGGGAGGTCCAGTGGTTCCTAAGCTAAAGGAGGTTATAAAGCAAGTTTGAAACCTCCTTTCCTATCATTCTCATCATTCTAGAGAATTCGAACGGCACTTATCATGGCTGCCACTGAGGGACTTCCGGGTCATTTCACTCCTTTAGGAAGGTTCCTAAGCTAAATGGACTATTCGACTTCAGCCCTGGACATAGACATATAAAGAGTAGACGCCGCATCGACCGCTACTGCCTATTGGCGCTGACGAGCCGTGGGGCCGCCATCTTGGACCGGTCACCCGCTCCACTCAGTGTAATCTGTCTGGCAGGCGCAATGAAGTGTCAGCGGATTTTATCAATCATAACTCGCTGAATACAAAACTGATTTTCACGGGGGGGGTTTTCTGCAAACGTCATATATGTAGACATGATACCGGACACATGATTCGGCGTATTTTAATATTCATAGTAGGCTTAACAGCAATAGAATATTCTGGTATTTGATAGCCTATGTTATGTATGATAGGTATTTTGCAAAAGACACACGATATATAATATATACATACACATAAAAAAACACTAATGGTCTATATATGATAGAGAAGCAGATTGTGTAGGCCTATACTCAGCTATTTTAATAAGTTGAAAAATGAAGAAACAATAATACATTATACATAGACAGAAGTTATATATCAGTAAAAATGAATATCTACGTCATAAAAAATGAAAATGTACTTCTACATCTATATAAAAAATGTAAATGTTCAAGTTAAACACAAGAACATGACACCACCCCGCCCAAACCATATTTACACAAAGTTGCTCATGACACCCGAATGCCCCGTGCATGCGTCTCCTCCAAAGCATGACTGAGAACCTCTTTCTCATATCTTTGTCTTTGGGAAACCTTCAAAATAAAAACGGGAGATTTGAGAGTCAACACAAAAACATTTTAAGAAGGAGGTCAAGCTTATTTTCTTCCTTCTTCTTCCTAGATAGATTAGATTAGATTTTAGATTTAGATTAGGACCCTTTGTGTTTCAGGTGACAAAGACTTCGTCAGGTAATATGCAATGGGAGCCTTCCAATGTCCTTGTAGGTCAACCACCATGAACACAAGAGCCTCAGTAGCAACATCGGTTTCATTGTTTCCATCACCCATGTCGACAAAACCAGACATTGACTGGTTATGTGGATTATATTGCACATGTTTTCTGATGGCCATGTCATCCAACATGAGTGCAACACATCCATGTTCAGCCTGGTCTTCCTGGCATCTTCTCTCCAGCATATCCAGCATCATCTTGTTCAGGCCAGGCTTGCCATCCACCGAACACAGCCACCTGTACAACAACTGAGAAGTAGCTATTTAACGTACTTGCAACCGTAATTTCCAAAAATGAAATTGAACAACATTAAGACTACCTTTTTTTTTTAGTCTCTCTGAGGTATTCGTATGCCTTTGGACCATGTAGATGGAGTGTGAGGGCAAGCTCTCTGTGGTCCTTTGAGTACTCATGGCCCTGCTTTGCCTTGAAGTCTATTTGAAGATCTGAAATTGTATGAGAAAAAAATTAATAAGTCCCCTTCATATAATAACAAAGGAGTTTAATAAAGAGTGTAAGAGTAAGATGTACATGAATTTCAAAGTGCTACTTTCATCTTACCTGAGTAGAAATCAAGCCTCTCTTTGAGTTCTTCATTAATGAGGTTCTTTTCCCTCAAATCCCCCAAAAGACTCCTCACTGTGGTCTCTGCCCTCTTTTCTCTAGCCATGGCATTCTTCCTCTCTCGCTCGAGACTCTCCACTCTTGCTAAAGCTTCATTGAGTCTGGCCTTAAGAGCAGTAGGAGAAGCAGGCAAGACATAGCTATGATCCTAGAAAGAGGGATGAACATGGTTTGAGTGATGTTTCACTTCACACACATCACTTTGACACAACTAGAGTATGGCCCACATTCTTTCTTATAGTCATCACCTGTCAAAGCCACTGCCAGCATCATGCGTGTGTGTGTGTGTGCACGCGCGTGTGTGAGTGAGTGAGTGAGTGAGTGAGTGAGTGTGCCAGGAATGCATGTTCAACATGTCTTCAATTGTGTGTGTATGTGTTTATTTGTGAGTGTGTTTAATATGAGTGGCAGCAAACAAGAGAGATTTTACTTTGTCTAGGACCATTATGAATGATGTTGAAAATAGAAATACTCACATCATTAGGTTGTGGTTGTGAGTGTGAGGTTGAAGCTTCTGGGTCGTCCTGAGGGGCCACAGACAGGCTCTCTTCAGCTTTTCTGGAAGTAGACGTAGTCCTGCCCTTTTCTGGCTAAAATGAAAAAGCAGAATACTTGAACACACACACACACACACACACACACACACACACACACACACACACACACACACACACACACCACACACACACACACACACACACACACACACCACACACACACACACACACACACACACACACACACACACACACACACACACACACACACACACACACACACACACTTCACCCTGCCCTGTTATTGATAATAGAATATTTACATTTACGAATGCTAATAACCTTATGATGATACACCTACTCTTTGGAGGTGAACCGGGAAGCTGAAGATGGAGGGAATAACACCATCTCTGAGTCGGACAATCTGTCCTGTCAAACTCGTCCTGCTTAAAATGCTCACTGCAAATCACGGATGACTCGCTTGCAGTGAACCCTTCCCTCCTCAAAGCAACTTCCCACTTCTTTCTCATATCTTTGTCTTTGGGAAACCTTCAAAATAAAAACGGGAGATTTGAGAGAGTCAACACAAAAACATTTTAAGAAGGAGGTCAAGCTTATTTTCTTCCTTCTTCTTCCTAGATACATTAGATTAGATTTTACTTTATTCATCCCACAACGGGGAAATTCACTTGTTACAGCAGCGATTTATAAAGTCTCAGTTGGCCATGAACATAATGTTTGCTGGCTACGATTTCGCTGGCGGACATCAATACAGTACAATAATATTCTATTTACAAAATACAACCAATTATAATGTTGAATCTTACTTGTGAAAAGTAATCCCCCGACCCCTGTTCGCAATCGTCCGCCGATTTGCACAGCAATATGCTGCACAGTGCTCTGGCATCTTGAAACCTCTGCTGTCTATGGGTAGAATGTCTGTACAATATGGGTAGGATGACCGGTCCAAGATGGCGGCCGTATTTCTTGCGCCCCAGCAGCCAATGCGGTGTCTACTCTTTATATGTCTATGGTCCAGGAGTCCAGGAGGGGAAATTTGAGTATTGAGAAGCCTCTCATGTTGCTCCTCTGAGCGGTCATTTTAAAGAGACGTCCATTAAGAGTCAGATGCTTGACAACATCTACTAATACAAAGTACTTCATGCTAGTGGTCAGCTTTTATACACAATAGTGTATCTTTCGGTAACTTTCTCAGAGAATTTAAGCATAAATCTGTCAAATGTTCAAAACAGCCTTGTTTCACTGACATAGCCTCAAAATCACAAACTGCCATTAAGAGTCAAAATCTTAACGAAATCTACGGACACAAAGTCTACTTCATTATCTACTTTTCAGCTTTTGAATACAAATGTGTATATGCTTGACGAAAACTACTAAAACAAAGTACTTCATGCTAGTGGTCAGCTTTTATACACAATAGTGTATCTTTCGGTAACTTTCTCAGAGAATTTAAGCATAAATCTGTCAAATGTTCAAAACAGCCTTGTTTCACTGACATAGCCTCTAAAATCACAAACTGCCATTAAGAGTCAGAATCTTAACGGAATCTAATAAAACAGAGTACTTTCATGGTAGTGGTCAGCTTTTAAAAAGAAAAGTGTATCTTTCAGTAACTTTTTGAGAGAGTTAAGCATAAATCTTTCAAATGTTTCAAAACAGCCTTGTTTTACTGACATAGCCTCAAAATCACAAATTGCCCTTAAGAGTCTTAAGAGCATCTGACTCTTAATGGCAATTTCTGATTTTGAGGCTATGCCAGTAAAACAAGGCTGTTTTGAAACATTTGAAAGATGTATGCTTCACTCTCTCAAAAAGTTACTGAAAGATACACTTTTCTTTTTAAAAGCTGACCACTACCATGAAAGTACTCTGTGTCAGTAGATTTCGTCAAGCATCTGACTCTTAATGGCAGTTTGTCATTTTGAGGCTATTTCAGTGAAACAAGGCTGTTTTGAACATTTGACAGAGTTATGCTTAATTCTCTCAGAAAGTTACTAAAAAGATACACTTTGTGTTTAAAAGCTGACCACTACCATGAAAGTACTCTGTTTTAGTAGATTTCGTTAGGATTCTGACTCTTAATGGCAGTTTGTGATTTTGAGGCTATGTCAGTAAAACAAGGCTGTTTTGAAACATTTGACAGATTTATGCTTTAATTCTCTGAGAAAGTTACTGAAAGATACACTTTTGTGTTTAAAAAGCTGAAAAAGTATATAATTTAGTAGACTTTGTGTCCGTAGATTTTGTTAGAATTCTGACTCTAAAAAGCAAGTTTTTTGATTTTAAGACTTTTTACAGACACTCGGCAGATTTATGTGTAAAGATTTCGTTAAGAATCTGACTCTTAACACACCATCCCCCCGAGAGCCAAACATACTCATTGAATTGTATGTTTTTTTTGTTTAATGCCTTTGTTTTATGTTGAAACTTGTTGTGTGCCGTGTTGGTCAGGACTCCCTGGAAGAAGAGATCTTGTATCTCAATGGGACATTCCTGGATAAATAAAGGATAAATAAAATTAAAAAAAATAAAATAAACTCACCCCCTTTTCAACACCCTCCCCCTGCAGCAGCTCAGGTGTGAACCCACCCCATACAGAATGTCCAACAAGTCCTCCAACTCATACGACCAAATATGTCGTTTGTTCAAGCGCTTAATACGACCTATAATTACGTTTGAAAATTGTCGGCCTCGAGTGCTCCTGTTGAATGCAAACGTTACAGAGGGTTGTTTATTCACAAATAACCCTCTCTGTAAAATCCTAAATTGTAGGATAGTTTGGCCATTAAAACGCTTTATGATTAGATTTCTAGCGAGAAGTATATATTGTACTTTTAGAATCCATGTCCGGTCGATATGTAGGATCTATAGTTTGATAGATATTACGAAGATGATTTGAGGTTTCGTCAGGACAACGTGTATATGCGGCAAGCTTCCATGTAAAGTTACGGGTTGAAAACAGTATTTCCGGTCTCGCCGTTTTCATAATAAAACCAATGATCAAATGATTTAACAGTGATATCTGCACTACTCATCCACTAAAAAAACATCAGTTTATCCTAGTTAATTATACGACATTAATTGGTTTAAATTGTGTACAATGCTTTTGTGTTTTTCCCATAGGTTTTTCTTATCTTAAGATGATCGATGGCTACTGCCATATTTGCTAAATGTGCATCTGAACCTTGACAAGTGCATGTTTCAGGCTTATCAATTAACAACAGGAGGGGTCACAGACATAAGACCAGCTGTCATGTGGTATTAATGCTGCCCATTATGGACACAAGCAATTTTCACCCATGTATTAATTATATGTTTTAAATTTCATAACACCAATGTGTTTCGTGTCCCCTAAACCTCCAGGGATGTATACAGTTTAATACTGGCAACTTCTAATTGTGGGAAATACGAAAACGTCTTTTAAAACTACATTTCCCAGTAGAGACGTGCCATAGAACATGTTGCGAAACAATTCTGGGGGGGAGGGCCGGGCTGGACCCGTCCAAGTCCAGTTTTGGATAGTCTGGCGTGGTTCCATTCCATTTCAAAGAGCTTTGACGCTCAGCGTAACCTTGTCGCACTGCCACTCCAATATCCAATCACAGAGCTTGAGGGCTAATCACGGGGTTTGTAAAGCAAGGCGGATGTTGTAGTCCCAAACGATAGCTGGGGATTCTGGGTAGTGTAGTGTCTTCGGAAACTCTGTAGTGTCTAAACTCCGAAAAAACTATTTGTTTCTCCGAATCGAAGGTTAAAAACACAAAAGCATTGTACACAATTTAAACCAATCAATATTGTGTAATTAACAAGGATAAACTGATGTTTTTTAGTGGATGAGTAATGGAGATATCACTGCGTAATCATTTGACAGTGTGGGGAATACTTCCGGTTTTATTATGAAAATTTCGAGACCGGAAATACTGTTTTCACCCACGCTAACTTTACATGGAAGTCGCCCCATATACAGTACACGTTCTCCTGGCGAGACCTCAAATCATCTTCGTATATCTATCAAACTGTAGATCCTACACATCCACTGGACGTGGATTATAAAAGTACAATATACACTTCTCGCTAGAAATCTAATAAAAAAGCATTTTAATGGCCAAACTATTCTACAATTTAGGATTTTCCAGAGAGGGTTATTTGTGAATAAACGACCCTCCGGAGCGTTTGCAATCGACAGGAGCATGTTGTTTCTTACACGACCACTAGAGGGGCTACACTTTAAAACGTGTCTCTGGGTCGTATTTAGCTGCTGAATAATCGACCTATATGGTCGTTTTTTGTAGGAGGACAGGCTGAGAATGTCAGTCACTGTGTAAAACTTTTTAGTGACACTCTGCAGATTTGTGTGTAATTCTCTCACAACGGAACTGTAAGATACACTTTTTATGTATGCAAAAACCTTAAAACATTTCTGAAAATAAAATACTTTATCTGAATACATTTTCTTTAAAAGCACTTTTTTGAAATTATTTATTTATTATTTCATTGGAGCAATCCAGTTTTGTTGACATCAATGCTGTATTCTCTTTTCTTGTGTTACCAAGATACTTTTAGTTACGCTTTAATGGATGCAAACCTTTTTAACCGGGTAAAATATTCATTAATTTGTAAGGAATTCGTTTTCTTTATGTCTCTCTAAAAGGCAAGTTTGTGAATTTAACACTGTTTCGATGACACACAGCAGCCTTGATAACTTTACATGACTAACATTACTTTTCTAAATATATGTTTTTTAGAGGCGTTACTTTGATTTCTTTCATGTTATTTTAAACACAACATTACTTTTTTAAAGAAGAAAATAAAACAACATAGATTAGCTCCATGGCATAATGCCGAAACCCGCAAAATAAAGCAAAAGTCTAGACAACTTGAAAGGATATTGGCGTTCCACTAAACTTGAAGAATCTCGTTTAATTTGGCATATTACTCTCAATGAATATAAGAAAGCACTGCGTAAAGCGAGAGCAGCCTACTACTCTTCATTAATAGATGAGAATAAGAATAATGCAAGATTTCTTTTCAGCACTGTAGCCAGGCTGACAGAGAGCCACAGCTCGATTGAGCCTTCTATTCCCTTAGCACTCAGTAGTAATGATTTTATGTGCTTTTTTAACGATAAAATTGTTACTCTTAGAAACAAAATTAATGACCTCTTGCCTTCGACCAGTATAGTGTTATCAACAGCTCCCGGAATCGTAAGTTCTAATATTACACTAGATAGTAAACTAGAATGCTTTTCAGCCATTAACCTTGAACAATTACATTCAATGATTCTCTCTTCTAAACCATCAACGTGTATGTTAGACCCAATTCCAACTAAGCTGTTGAAGGAAGTTTTTCCATTAATTAGCACTTCTTTATTAAATATTATGAATATGTCTTTATTATCAGGCTATGTTCCACAATCATTCAAAGTAGCAGTGATAAAACCGCTTCTTAAAAAGCACAACCTCGATCCAGAGGTTTTAGCCAACTATAGACCTATTTCTAATCTTCCGTTCCTCTCAAAAATTCTTGAGAAAGCGGTCGCAAAACAGTTGTGTGATTACTTAAAAAACAATGATTTATTTGAAGATTTTCAGTCTGGCTTTAGAACACATCATAGCACAGAGACAGCTCTGGTTAAAGTCACAAATGATATTCTAATAGCCTCAGACAAGGGACTTGTCTCTATTCTTGTTTTGCTCGATCTTAGTGCTGCATTTGATACTATCGACCATGATATCCTATTGCAAAGACTAGAGCACTTAGTTGGCATACAGGGAACTGCTTTAGGCTGGTTTAGGTCCTATCTATCGGAACGCTCTCAGTTTGTACGTGTTAACGATGAATCTTCCACGCAAACCAAAGTTAGCCATGGAGTGCCACAGGGCTCAGTGCTCGGACCTATTTTGTTCACATTATATATGCTTCCGTTAGGCAATATTATAAGGAATCATTCTGTAAACTTTCATTGTTATGCGGATGATACTCAACTATATTTATCAATCAAGCCTGATGAAATTAATCATCTAAATAAAATTCAAGACTGCCTTAAGGACTTAAAAACGTGGATGACCTTAAACTTTTTGATGTTAAACACGACCAAAACTGAAGTTATTGTACTTGGCCCGAAGAATCTACGAAACAAATTATCTAAAGACATACTAACTATGGATGGCATTAATTTGGCCTCCAGTGAGACTGTAAGGAATCTTGGTGTTATATTTGATCAGGATTTATCCTTTAACGCCCACATAAAATCAATTTCAAGGACCGCCTACTTCCATCTACGTAACATTGCAAAAATCAGGCATATCTTGCCTCAAAACGATGCAGAGAAACTAGTCCATGCATTTGTTACTTCTAGGCTGGATTATTGTAACTCTTTATTATCAGGGAGTACCAAGAAGTCAATCAAGTCGCTTCAGCTGATTCAAAATGCTGCGGCTCGTGTACTAACCAGAGTTAGGAAAAGGGACCACATTACTCCTGTTCTGGCTGCCTTACACTGGCTCCCTATAGAACACAGGATAGAATTTAAAATTCTTCTTCTCGCCTACAAAGCCCTTAATGGGCAGGCGCCATCTTACCTTAAAGAACTCATTATACCCTACTGTCCTACTAGGGCATTGCGTTCCAAGAATGCAGGGTTGTTGGTTGTTCCTAGAATCTTTAAAAGTACAATGGGAGCCAGAGCCTTTTCTTATCAAGCTCCACATTTGTGGAATCAGCTTCCAGTTTGTGTTCGGGCGGCAGACACCCTATCCGTTTTTAAGAGTGCGCTTAAGACCTTCCTTTTTGATAAAGCTTATAGTTAGGGCTGATTAGATTCAGCCCCTAGTTTTGCTGATATAGGCTTAGTTTGTCGGGGGACATCTTACTTCTTCCTTCTCTCTGTCTATACCCGTGTACACTCATGTTCCGATTAACCCAGCTTCCCCAAATGTCTTTCTTTTTGGTGTCTATATACGCTGGGATCCGGAGTCATGGATGATCCTGCGGTCCTGTGTCCTGGATCGCGAGCGCTGGATCTTGAGTCGTGGCTGTGGTCCTGGATCATAGGTCCTGGATGGATATCCTCGTGGATTCATCTTCCTATTATACACACATGCATTTCCAAACATTTGGACTACCTATGTTGCAAATGTATTATCTTTTCAATTTACACACGGCATCTATTGCACGTCTGTCCGTCCTGGGAGAGGGATCCCTCCTCTGTTGCTCTCCCTGAGGTTTCTCCCATTTTTCCCTTTAAAACTGGGTTTTCTTTGGAAGTTTTTCCTTGTACGATGTGAGGGTCTAAGGACAGAGGGTGTCGTATTGTCATACTGATATTCTGTACACACTGTGAAGACCACTGAGACAAATGTAACATTTGTGATATTGGGCTATATAAATAAACATTGATTGATTGATTGACTTTTTCATATTTTTTCAACATACTGTGATATTTTGTTTTTTTGTCTTTCTCTCCTTTTTTCCATTATATTTTTGGAAAAAACTACCTAGTGATTTCTAGCAAAATACAACATGCAACTAATACATTATACAATATTACGACTTTTGCGATATTTTCAACACAATATACTTGTAACTTTTTTTATAGGGCTTCAGATATTTTGCATGTCTGCATAAACACGGTGTCATCTTTCTTGAAACTGACGTGCTGTCCGTTTTACAAACAAGTTATGTTTTCTGCTTCTTCATCCTCTGAATTTTCCTCCCCCATCCCTCTTCCTTCTCATCTCACAGATTGTGTCCTAAATCAGCATACATTCCATGCTTATCTCTACCCACATCAAAAGGCCAGCTCCAAACGTGTGTGTGTGTGTGTGTGTGTGTGTGGTGTGTGTGTGTGTGTGTGTGTGTGTGTGTGTGTGTGTGTGTGTGTGTGTGTGTGTGTTATTTGTTCTTAAGGTAGGCGGAGCCCTTTGGAGAAAAGTGAGAGTCTTTTGCAGTCAAACCGGGGGGGGAAATCTGCCACTTCCTCACAGAGTCCCTCCTCCAACCCCCACGAACGCGCACATGACCAAAAGAGGGTGCGAGGTAAGTTTGTGCACAGGCTGACAGGCAGGTAGGCGTCTGAACCCCTCGCAGATGCTGCATTCGTTTCTTGACTGCTGCTTCGGACAGGTGGCTGCAAGTTGTCACACAGGCTAATTAAACCCAATTCGAGACGTCTCTCGGTCATTTTTCTTTTTTGAAAGGTGACTTGGTGAGTGGAAATGACTGGCCTATTATTTAGTTTGAGCATATCTCTATACACTCCTCTGCTGGCCATAACCTCAGGAGGGGTGGGGCAAAGGGGGGAGGCTGGGAGGGTAGGCATTCTCACACATAGCTTCAAAAGATATACAGAGATTAACATCAAAGGCTTTCACCAATGTGAAATCACACCTGCCTGCTATAACACATCACATCAAAGGGCAAACATCAAAGGCTAATTAGATTAGACAACAAAGGGCTCTGAGGGGCAGGGGTCAAATACCTTAACTCAAAGAGACTATCTTAATCAATACATCAAAGAACTATACAACAAAGGGACTGCCTGGGGCATTTCAAACCTATCTGATTACAAGGCTAATTACTCAACTCTCAGGGCAGGGGTCAAATACCTTAACTCAAAGAGAGCACTTATACAGTACATAAAAGAACTACGCCGGGGGGCCTTTCACTCCAATCTGATAACACACACATCAAAGAATGGGAGGCGGGACAATGGGAGGCGGGACTTAGCTCATTGGCCAATGGGAGACGGGCTTAGCTCATTTGCATAATTGGGGGTGTGTACACCTGTCACTTTCTATGCATACTAATTTGACAAAAGCGGCATTATTATGACTACTGGCGTCAATAGCCACTTTAATGATACTAATGGGCGGTAGTGCCGGATGTCGTCATGAAGGATTTTCAGAATAAAAGCTTGGTATTGAGAACTTCCGTTTTTTTCCAGAATAAAATAGCATTTCAACTGACGGTATGTTTAAGGTACATTATGCCATAAAACATTGATTTTAATTTCTAACAATACACTTATTTGTATTTATTCATTTGTTTAACAGGGACAGTGCACATTAATTAACATTCCTGTAAATGTGACAGAGTTAGCCAAGAGGCTATTTTTCATCTGTTGTCCCTGGACAGATTTTATAAGTGAACCTAAAACAAATTTCATTTAAACAAGTAAATACAATCAAATTAAAACATGCAACATACATTACTGGAATACTTAAATAAATAAAAAGACAGAAAAATAAAACAAAACAAAAGAACATGTTGTGACGACCCCTCCCCCCTTCTGCCTGTCTGTGCTCCCTGCCTTGCTGTCCTCTGGCAGGTACTGGGAGTGTCGTCCTGTTTGTGCCCGCCCATCTAGAGGCGGAACCTCAAGAAGGCATAAAGGCTTGCCCAGCTGGGAGGTTCACTTTCTGATCCTGATCCTGTCCTGTTGCAGCAGCCTCAGCCTTCCACCTGTGTTTGTATTTTCACAAATAGAATAAAGATTTCAAAAATCTGAAACTGTGTTATAAAGAATCTTTAGAGTCTCTGGGATAATCCAGTCCAGATTTGATGAGTCTAGGTCTAGTGGTTTTAGATCAGGACCTGGTCTAATGTGGTCAGGATGCAAAAAAAGCACTGAAATCTCCCTTGTTTGTATTTTCACAAATAGAATTAAGGTTTCACAAATCTGAAACTGTGTTATAAAGAATCTTTAGACCCTCTGGGATAATCCGGTCCAGATTTGATGAGTCTATGTATAGTGGTTTTAGATCAGGACCTGGTCTAATGTGGTCAGGATGCGAAAAAAGCACTGAAATCTCCCTTGTTTGTATTTTCACAAATAGAATAAAGGTTTCACAAATCTGAAACTGTGTTATAAAGAATCTTTAGACTCTCTGGGATAATCCAGTCCAAATAAATCTGCTATGCAGCGATTTAAGAGGTTCTAACACGGAGGATTATTCGCTCAGCGCTGTAAATTAAATGTCCCTTAACTTTCCCCTTAACTGCCGAATCGGATGTTCTGAATTAGGGCTGCAACAAACGACTAATTTGATAATCGATTAAACTATCGATTAATGAAACGATTAATCGATTATTCGGATCGTTAAGGTTTTAACTGTACTACTACTTATATCGATACTGCTTATCGATCCGGTCCTTTTAACGATAGTATTAACGGTTATTTTGACAAGAAATAAGGTAAACTAATTAAAAAGATTGTGAACAAAACTAACATCGCTTTTTATTTTAATTAAATGCATAATATTTCACATCAAAAGAAACAACAATGTTTTAACAAATCATATTAAATAATGTGATGACAGAACTGTAAACAGAATAGCTGAAACTTTAACAAAATAAATAACTCAGTTACCTCTAATCATTAACCCATGTTTTTATAACTGAGTTAACTCTGTGTGTTGCTGCTAGCATACATAACACCTGACGTGGAAACGTTACTCGTGGACGGGGCTACAGAGCTGCTAGAAAGACAGTGGAACCCGGTGCATTTCTCCGTCTGGATCTGGAGCACTTTTGCTAAATGTTTAGACAAATTGCTCGTGTTACCGCCCTTACATGATAAACTGTTATTGCACTTTTCAATGTTTATTTATATAGCCCAATATCACAAATGTTACATTTGTCTCAGTGGTCTTCACAGTGTGTACAGAATATCAGTATGACAATACGACACCCTCTGTCCTTAGACCCTCACATCGTACAAGGAAAAACTTCCGAAGAAAACCCACAGTTTAAAGGGAAAAATGGGAGAAACCTCAGGGAGAGCAACAGAGGAGGGATCCCTCTCCCAGGACGGACAGACATGCAAGAGATGCCGTGTGTAAATTGAAAAGATAATACATTTGCAACATAGGTAGTCCAAATGTTTGGAAATGCATGTGTGTATAATAGGAAGATGAATCCATGAGGATATCCATCCAGGACCGATGATCCAGGACCACAGGACCGCAGGATCATCCATGACTCCGGATCCCGGCGTATATAGACACCAAAAAGAAAGACATTTGGGGAAGCTGGGTTAATCGGAACATGAGAGTACACAGTTATAGACAGAGAGAAGGAAGAAGTAAGATGTCCCCCGACAAACTAAGCCTATATCAGCAAAACTAGGGGCTGAATCTAATCAGCCCTAACTATAAGCTTTATCAAAAAGGAAGGTCTTAAGCGCACTCTTAAAAACGGATAGGGTGTCTGCCGCCCGAACACAAACTGGAAGCTGATTCCACAAATGTGGAGCTTGATAAGAAAAGGCTCTGGCTCCCATTGTACTTTTAGAGACTCTAGGAACAACCAACAACCCTGCATTCTTGGAACGCAATGCCCTAGTAGGACAGTAGGGTATAATGAGTTCTTTAAGGTAAGATGACCAGCCCATTAAGGGCTTTGTAGGCGAGAAGAAGAATTTTAAATTCTATCCTGTGTTCTACAGGGAGCCAGTGTAAGGCAGCCAGAACAGGAGTAATGTGGTCCCTTTTCCTAACTCTGGTTAGTACACGAGCTGCAGCATTTTGAATCAGCTGAAGCGACTTGACTGACTTCTTGGTACACCCTGATAATAAAGAGTTACAATAATCCAGCCTAGAAGTAACAAATGCATGGACTAGTTTCTCTGCATCGTTTTGGTAACGAGTATTGTCCACATCGAGACGGCTAAAGTTTAACCACACCTCGGAGAGCGTTCTCTCCGCCATCTCCTCCGTGTGTGTGTGTTGCATGCATGTAGCAGCTGCGTGTGTGTGTAAACTGCCCCGCCCGCTCGCAAGCAGGCGGGGGAGAGATCTCTCGTCTGAATTGGGAAGATCGAAAATACATTATAGACGCATTTTGTAGTCATATTCAGTGCTTGAATTGGAATGAAAAAGGTGCCAGTACTCTAAAATCAGCAACTTTTTCAAGTCAATTTTATATATACAGCCCACAAACAAGAATTTGGCTACTATAATGCTGGTGGGTTTGTCTCTTTACTACTGTATATTTTAGAAAGGTTCACTGTACTTAACATTTTTTATGATAGGCAGCGGATATGGCTAAAGCTCAGTAAGGTCAATATTAACTGAAAATATAGCAATCAAAGTCTAGATCTTCTGCTGAAGACACATGAAGCAGAGACCTTTCAGGTGAGAGCCCCTCTGGTGGTGTTCAACATTAATGACAAGGAAACAAAGCTCTGGTCAGAAGCATTTTTTATAAAAAGCTTTAACAAAATTAAGTATTTCTGTACATTTTGAATGCAATCTAACTTTCCAACTCAGAAAACGAAAAACGAAAAAGTGCCAAAAGTCTTCTCACATGGCTGAGCTGCTTTGCAATATACTTCACCACTGAAGAATACAAATATGTATAAAGTAAACTATGATGCAATCTAACTTTCCAACTCAGAAAAATGATAAAGAGCATGAACAAAGAACATATAAAAACAAATGCAAAATTTGCACAATCTAAAATGAGAAACTGTAACTGCAAGTAACAAAGTCTGAGCCATGGTAAAGAGTTACATTGAACACCAAGCTGATCAGATAACTCCCTGGTTGGTCTGAAGTCCTTCTATCTCCAGGATCTGTACAAATCGGCACATTATGCCAAAAGTCTTCTCACTGGGTGAGCTGCTTTGCAATATACTTCACATTGTTAGAAAAGGCTCCAGAAGGCCTTGGGGACATCAGTATCAGGGGCTGGAGCTGGACAGGCTCTTTCATCAGCACTTCTCCTTCCCTTTGCCAGCCAGGACCTCACATACTGTTCCGGATTGAACTGTCCTAGTGATGGTCCATTACATTTAATGAAAACCAGGCTGGACAGTCGGCTGACAGAGAGAGCATTCCTTTTTGCAGTAAGGATATCGTTCATGCAGCTGAATGCCCGCTCACACTCATTAGTGGAGACAGCGATGGTTCGGACTGCTTTCAGTAGAGGCTCCATGGCAGCAGGTGTACGGGATGCCCTGGTTTCCTTGTATTCGCGAAAGCCCTGAACAGTCTCTCTTCTGTCCACTTTCAGCACTTCGCACAAACGTAGCACCTCTACGTCCCCATACTGTACGTCTAACTCCTCTTCAGGCCAACTTCTTAGCTGATTGTCCCGGGCCTCCCGGCCATGTAATGGGATTTCTCTTGTGCTGACATGAGAGGAGGTTGTGGAAGTCATTCTGTGTCTCAGATTCTCTACCATACTGCGGAAAAACTGACCTGCATGAATCTGTACAAGCCTGCCATTCTCACGCAGGGGCAGGGCAACACCCTTGAAGGACTTCTCAGCTAGAGCTGTATGAACTGTAGTCATGTGTGGGCCAGGCATGGTGACCATGGATTCAAAAACTCGTATTTCTCGAGTTAAGAGCCTATCTGCTGTAGGCAGTGTCATCTCTCTTTTTTGGAGTTGCCGAGAGAGGTCGCTGAGCTCTGTGAGCGCATCGTACATCAGTCCCAGATTGCTGACAAACGTTGCAGATGTGAGCACATCATCCAGGCCCTTGTACTTTGCTCTGTCTCTGGAATCCCTGCTCGTGTCGTTTGCAGCATTTGTGAAGTGATCATGAAGCACTCGGTAGTTTTCCCAGACTGCTCTGACGCTCCTTTCACTTGAAGCCACCCAGCGGATGGACAAAACACGCCCTATCACCAGGAGACGCTGTCCGACTGCTTGCGCACACTGCGCTAACTGCCTCTGATTTTTGGGGGAGGCATGGAACAAGGAATAGAGTTTGTCAAAAAAGATCTGGAAATGATTGAGCCCTGAGACCTCCTTGACCACATCCCCAACTGCCAGCTCTAGACGATGATTGGAGCAGTGCCACACAAACAGGCTTGGGAATTTACTACACAACTGGGTAGCAACGCCTGTTCTCTTCCCTAGCATGACTGAAGCCCCATCACATGCAAAAGAAACGAAACACTGACCTAAAAAGTCCTCGTTAAAATCTCTTCCAAGACACTCCATTAACGCCTTTGTGATGTCATCAGCCGTTGTTCCATCCAACTCGATCAGCTCCCAAAAAAACGTTTCGGGATCAGCATCAGCTAATGCTGAGCGTAGACACACAACAAGCACCGTTTTACCACTAATAGTGGTAGATTCATCGACCAAAACACAAGAGTTTTCTTTGGTTTTCTGTAATGTCTTTTGCCATTTTTTTCTTCAGCTCATGAGCTATGTGGTCGATGATTTCGCCACAGGTTTTATTGGAGTGCAAAACCCTGCCCACGTTCAGCCCATTCAGTTTCTGTACATTCAAATCAATTGGCATGTCTGTGAATGGCCGGCTATGTTTGCCAATTTTATATGCCGTTCGAAAAACTCTGATAGTGGTGTCTAATTCAGATTTATGCATAGACTGCACTTGATGTTGAATAGTTTCACGTGAAGCAGATGTAAGGATGTCAGCAGCTTTTACATGGGCTTGTGATTCTTTATGTTCTTTGATTTTTTTTCTCAGGCTAGCTTGTTGTTTGCCCTTGTCAACACCGAAATGAGACACTGCACACTCACCCCATTCAGTTGACAGTTTCAGTCCTTGTCCAGTGTGTATTCCCAAAGATTTGACATCTCTGCATATCCGACATCCTAGCTTCTTATCTTTAAGAAGGAGCCATGCATTGGTCTTGCAAAAATATTGCACCTGGTCCGTTGTCCAGCAGTCAGGTGCATTGCGCCAGCAGCAGCTAACGTTAGAGGCTCTGGAGGAGGCGGCGGAGCTAGTGCTAATGCTAATGCACTAGAACTTGGAGCAGGAGGATCAACCAAAGAAAGCTCCCCATCAGACACCATTCCCAACACAGGCACAGCATTCTCTGTATTTGAAGTTTCTTCCGGCGACAACCGCTGTCTTTTTGCACTTTTATTAATCCATGCTAACATTTTAGAAATGCTAATTTGTGACGTGACTTGCTTTCCTTCTCTCGGGGGCGTGCCTGCTCTGTTCTATCACTCTACATAGCCACCCACTGGGTGGGAGTTGCACTGCATAAACACAACACACGTGCATCTAGGTATGTAAATTGTAAAGCATTAAAACATGGTTTTACTAACAGTTTTCAGTATTGTTACTTCGGCATTATTATTATTATTATTATTATTATTATTTTGAAACGTGTATTACTATTAAATCACGGTCAAATAGGTTAATTTTGACATAGTCGTTTCCACCACAGTATTTACATGGAGAAGATAAGCCCCGCCCCCTCTCCAGCACGTTCTGTTCGAATGACAGGAGTAAACAGCTGACAGCCGCTGTGAAACTCCAGCGGTTAGAGCGATGAGAATGTCCGTTCGGCACCTCATGACGCATCTACTGAGTACCGGGCGGCTGTATATACATATATGGATGTATAATAAGAACGGCGGGAGAGTGTTGAGTACTGGCACGGTGCATGAGTACCGGAGTACCGCCAGCATGCCGGTACTGAGCAAGAAGTGCCGGTACTCCATGGGTCAGAACCAGAAGTGCCGGTACTG
Source organism: Pseudochaenichthys georgianus (assembly GCF_902827115.2). NCBI lineage: Eukaryota > Metazoa > Chordata > Actinopteri > Perciformes > Channichthyidae > Pseudochaenichthys > Pseudochaenichthys georgianus. The sequence goes on along the minus strand of NC_047507.1, from coordinate 19,014,686 downwards.
CGTACCGGTGAGTACCGGCCCAATTCCAGCACTGGTCATATTGCATATTAGAAACAGAGTTGGCGACACTAAGACTGCGATATAATGTTTATGTAGCAATAATACATATGACATATGTTTTAAATGTCTCCTGTACCGATAAAAAAGAGCGATAACGTTGGAGCTTAACGGGGTGTAGAACACATGTGATGACATCACCAACGAATCGACGACTGAATTAGTTGCCAACTAATTTGGTAATCGATTTTAATCGATTAAGTCGATTAGTTGTTGCACCCCTACTGTCCTTCACTGCAAATATCGCTGCTACAACCCGCTGCTGCAGATACACGCTTTACAACATCAGGAAGATACGTCCCCAGCTGACCCAGAAAGCAACGCAGGTTCTGGTCCAGGCTCTCGTCACCTCACGCCTAGACTACTGCAACTCCCTCCTGGCTGGTCTACCTGCATGTGCCATCCGACCTCTGCAGCTCATCCAGAATGCAGCGGCTCGTCTGGTCTTCAACCTTCCAAAATTCTCCCACAACACGCCGCTCCTCCGCTCCCTTCACTGGCTTCCGGTAACTGCTAGAATCCACTTCAAGACACTGGTACTTGCGTACCATGCTGCGAATGGATCTGGCCCTTCCTACATCCAGGACATGGTTAAACCCAGTGGCGACTGGTCATTAGGGGCAGGTGGGGCACAGCCCCACCTAGTGTCAGCAGAAAGTATTAAAATAATGATTACAACAAAATGCAAAAATAAATTAAAAAATATATAAAATATATTTTAAGATCATGTTTAATCATCTGATTCATCTGTATATTGCTGTTTTAGTATGTGTTCTTCTAATTAGTGTCTACAGTGTGTGCCTATTGAGCTGTTTAGAGCCATGTGGGACAAAACCTGATCCTGCCCCTCCCTCTGACTGTCTAAGTGAACGGTGACTGCAAAAACTACACTGCGCATGCTCAGAGTATTTTCCTATTTAATGTGTGTGGCAAAAAATAATGACCATAGGGGCAAAGTGCTGCCATCCCCACCATACGTCATCTCACATAATTCAGAGCTGATTGGCTGTAAGTACGTGTGCCGCGAAAAGTGTGGTGTGTGAAGAGGAGGAGAGAGAGCTGCAGTGAGGCGTCCTAAAACCAGGAAGTAAGCTGCGCATGGCTTCCCTCCACAAAAAAGCAACGAGATTTCTCCATAGGATTTTAGAAAATAGCTCAAAATAAGATCTGTGGGAAACGTAGCTGTTAGATAAATGTACGTTTTGTTCAGCCGGATAATATCCACATGTCTACCCTACTTTTATCATTTTCGAATCAAAAATCTATTGATTAGATTAGATTTATGATAGACTTTTGAAACTACAAGAAGATAAGGAGGACTTTTACAAAAAAGTAATAGAGATGTTTGTCCAGAAGGATAGGCAAATGGACTTCATCTTCAAGTCAAGGTAAGACTGCAATTTTATTGAAAATGGGATCTTACTAAGAGAGAACAATTCAATATTTAAATGATAAAATTACATTTTTTTGGGTATCCTTCTGTTGAACTGTCTGTTTAAAAGTAATTGAAGCATCAGACAAAAAAAGCTTTTGAAAATAATATTATATTTTGATTTAATATATTTGTAAACCTGAAGAGTCAGTGCCAGTGCCTCACCAGCCATGAACCTCTCTGCAGAAGCTTATATATAGACATCTGAGTTTTTTGTGCCCCACCACTTTTGTACATATAGAAACGCCACTGGTTAAACCGTACACCCCAGCACGTGCACTTTGCTCTGCATCAGCCAAACGACTCGCTGCACCCTCGCTGCGAGGGGGACCCAAGTTCCCATCAGCAAAAACACGTGGATTTGCTATCCTGGCTCCAAAATGGTGGAATGAGCTCCCCATTGAAATCAGGACCACAGAAAGCTTACACACCTTCCGGCGCAGACTGAAAACTCATATCTTTCGACTCCACTTCGAGCGATAGAATGACTAACAAAGATCTGCTAACAGAGCACTTATATACTAATAAAGGACTGGCTTACCTAAAGCCAGTTGAGTAGCACTTGAAACGATTGGCTCTTTGAAACCTGATGTTCTTATATGATTCTGTTTTCTTCAAGGTTGTGTCTTCCTGGTCGAATGTACTTATTGTAAGTCGCTTTGGATAAAAGCGTCAGCTAAATGCAATGTAATGTAATGATCTATATAAAACAAAAAACTGCTTTTAGTCTATTTAGGATGATGGACAGTTTGAAGCATTGAGTGATCAGTCTGTATTAGGTAAACAAAATGTTAATCACCGACATTTTGGTTATGATATTAATACTAATGTTATTATATTAAAGCAGGGGTGGGGAACCTCCGGCCCCCGGGCCATATACGGACCGCTAGACCATTTAGTACGGCACTCGAGGTAATTTATAAACAAAGTGGCCTGTGCCTGGTGGTGGGGCCCAATGTGATATATTTTCATGGGGCCCAAAATCCCTGGCGGCGCCCCTGACCACACACACCTACTGCTCCTAAAACATAATCAGGCTACAGCCGTTGTGTATTTTATTATGTGAAGCACTAAATGGTCTTAGAAAAATATTGACTCTTTGTTTGTAGTCGATATCTACTAAACTACAGCAAATAAAGAGAGTAATGTAGGCCTGTTATACTGAGTGATATTGTACACTGCTCTGCTTTCTGCAAGGACCTCACAGCTGTTCTCACTGTAAACATCGCGACGCGATGAAAGCAGTTTCTAAAATAATATCCAGAGGATGCATGCAGAGCTGTCATTGGCTGAGATAAGTCCGGCCGTGCGTCACGCCTCCACCGTTCCCGGAAATGCATCCGCGGAGGAGCCGTGGAGGAACCATCAGTGTATCCTCGGTTATAGCTCCTCCAGAGAGCCTCCTCGATGCTCGATGCTCGGTCCTCGGTATGCATTTAGAGAAATGAGATGTCCTTCAAAATGGCGCGCTGAAATTCATTTCCCGGTCACTACCGGAGGAGTCGAGGAGGGGACATTTGGGTATTGAGAAGCCTCTAAAGAGTCGTGACGCACGGCCGGACTTATCTTAGCCAATGACAGCTCTGCATGCATCCCCTGGATATTATTTTATTAACTGCTCTCATCGCGACGCGATGTTTACAGAGAGAACAACGGTGAGGTCCGTGCAGAAAGCAGAGCAGTCTGTATAATATATATCACTCAGTATAACAGGCCTACTCTCTTTATTTGCTTTAGTTTAGTAGATATCTACAAACAAAGAGTCGATATTTTTTTAAACCATTTAGTGCTTCACATAATAAAATACACAACAGCTGTATCCTGATTATATGCTTTAGGAGCTGTAGGTGCGTGTGTGTGGTAGGCTACAGTGTGTAGGTGTGTGTGTGTTGTACAGTGTGTAGATGCAGCGGACAGACAGGTCTCAGTTGGTTTGGTGTCCTCTGCTTACTTTTAATACTTGTAAATAAAACTTTTGGCCGTAATTTATTTTCCTCATTGTAGCGACCAGAGGGGGGGGGGATATATCCAGTCTCTGATAGTGTTACGTTATTATGAGAGTGCTCTGTTTGATTCTGAAATTGTATATATTTATATAAATATATATATATGTGTGTGTGTGTGTGTGTGTGTGTGTGTGTGTGTGTGTGTGTCCGCATCTGTAGCCTGTTATTGTCTCATTATACCGCACTGTGAATGAGTACAATTATATAAGTCGTCATGAACACATCTGTCCATCAGACAGAGTGCTGCTGTGCCTCGGATAGCAAAATATGTTAAATCAACGTTGAATTATGGTCAAAAATGTTGATTTTTGGTTGAAGATTGATGGTGGATCAACCTTAAATGTTGAAAAGATGTTGAATTTAATGATTGAAATGCCAACATTGAATCAATGTTGAATCTATGCTGTTTGCCTTTTCTTTTCTTTTTTTCTTGATGGGGGAGGGAGGGGGTACTCTGTAGGGGGGGGGGGCGTGTAGTCTGTGTGTGGGGGTGGGGGTGTGGGGGGGGGGGGGAAGTGTTGAGGCCAAAATTGACCACCCAAAGAACAGTTAGGAGCACGTTTCAGGCAATTTGGATTCGATTGGCAGTACTTTGTAGTGACACTATTTTGTTTATACTCCTTTTAAACAATTTTCCACTATTATCTCGGCCCCTAGGGGGCGCCAAAACAATCGGACAACGGATGATTGATCAGCTCTTCACCCCGGACGCGCCAATATAACTTTCCTCACACACAGACATACAGTTCTGAAAATTAGGGTTACAGGCTTTCTTGAATAACTTGGCCACTAGGGGGGCGCTGACACGATCGGACAACGGATTCTTGATGGGCTCTTCACCCCGAAAGCGCCCATATAACTTTCCTCACACACGTACGGTTCTGAAAATTAGGGTTACAGGGTTTCTTGAATAACTTGGCCACTAGGGGGGCGCTGACACTATCGGACAACGGATTCTTAATCAGCTCTTCAGCCATACCTGCCAACCTCACACCGTCCGATAACAGGAGATTTTTTTCCAGGGGTGGGGGGGGGCATACTGAACACGCCCCCAAGCGGGGGGTCCCCCCAGGACATTTTTAACAGAGTAGATGTAATTTCCGGTATTCTGGTGGATTTCGGGAGTTTGACACTTTTATCAGGCTTTACTTATATAGGATCCATTAAAAAGATAAAAGTAGCAATAAAAGAGCCATATTTAATAATAACCACTAATTACTTAAAAATGACTATCTCTTTAAAATTGCATTGGACTGGAGTTTATCCAGACATAAAGCGACAGTAAAAGAGTAACATTCCCATTCTCTCAGAAAGAGTTTTTTTTTGGAGTGTGTGTGCCAGAATCAAAGTGTGTGTGTGTGTGTGTGTGTGTGTGTGTGTGTGTGTGTGTGTGTGTGTGTGTGTGTGTGTGTGTGTGTGTGTGTGTGTGTGTGTGTGTGTGCGTGTGCATGCCCACTCTGGGTGAGAGCATTTTATGGGAGGGGGGGTTGTGATTTTTTTTTGAATTATTATTATGTGTAAATCTTCTTAAGTTTGTGCGCATAGGGGTGCAACAACTAATCGATTAAAATCGATTACCAAATTAGTTGGCAACTAATTCAGTCGTCGATTCGTTGGTGATGTCATCACATGTGTTCTACACCCCGTTAAGCTCCAACGTTATCGCTCTTTTTTATCGGTACAGGAGACATTTAAAACATATGTCATATGTATTATTGCTACATAAACATTATATCGCAGTCTTAGTGTCGCCAACTCCGTTTCTAATATGCAATATGACTACAAAATGCGTCTATAATGTATTTTCGATCTTCCCAATTCAGACGAGAGATCTCTCCCCCGCCTGCTTGCGAGGGGGCGGGGCAGTTTACACACACACGCAGCTGCTACATGCATGCAACACACACACACGGAGGAGATGGCGGAGAGAACGCTCTCCGAGGTGTGGTTAAACTTTAGCCGTCTCGATGTGGACAATACTCGTTACCAAAACGATGCAGAGAAACTAGTCCATGCATTTGTTACTTCTAGGCTGGATTATTGTAACTCTTTATTATCAGGGTGTACCAAGAAGTCAGTCAAGTCGCTTCAGCTGATTCAAAATGCTGCAGCTCGTGTACTAACCAGAGTTAGGAAAAGGGACCACATTACTCCTGTTCTGGCTGCCTTACACTGGCTCCCTGTAGAACACAGGATAGAATTTAAAATTCTTCTTCTCGCCTACAAAGCCCTTAATGGGCTGGTCATCTTACCTTAAAGAACTCATTATACCCTACTGTCCTACTAGGGCATTGCGTTCCAAGAATGCAGGGTTGTTGGTTGTTCCTAGAGTCTCTAAAAGTACAATGGGAGCCAGAGCCTTTTCTTATCAAGCTCCACATTTGTGGAATCAGCTTCCAGTTTGTGTTCGGGCGGCAGACACCCTATCCGTTTTTAAGAGTGCGCTTAAGACCTTCCTTTTTGATAAAGCTTATAGTTAGGGCTGATTAGATTCAGCCCCTAGTTTTGCTGATATAGGCTTAGTTTGTCGGGGGACATCTTACTTCTTCCTTCTCTCTGTCTATAACTGTGTACTCTCATGTTCCGATTAACCCAGCTTCCCCAAATGTCTTTCTTTTTGGTGTCTATATACACCGGGATCCGGAGTCATGGATGATCCTGCGGTCCTGTGGTCCTGGATCATCGGTCCTGGATGGATATCCTCGTGGATTCATCTTCCTATTATACACACATGCATTTCCAAACATTTGGACTACCTATGTTGCAAATGTATTATCTTTTCAATTTACACACGGCATCTCTTGCATGTCTGTCCGTCCTGGGAGAGGGATCCCTCCTCTGTTGCTCTCCCTGAGGTTTCTCCCATTTTTCCCTTTAAACTGTGGGTTTTCTTCGGAAGTTTTTCCTTGTACGATGTGAGGGTCTAAGGACAGAGGGTGTCGTATTGTCATACTGATATTCTGTACACACTGTGAAGACCACTGAGACAAATGTAACATTTGTGATATTGGGCTATATAAATAAACATTGAAAAGTGCAATAACAGTTTATCATGTAAGGGCGGTAACACGAGCAATTTGTCTAAACATTTAGCAAAAGTGCTCCAGATCCAGACGGAGAAATGCACCGGGTTCCACTGTCTTTCTAGCAGCTCTGTATCCCCGTCCACGAGTAACGTTTCCACGTCAGGTGTTATGTATGCTAGCAGCAACACACAGAGTTAACTCAGTTATAAAAACATGGGTTAATGATTAGAGGTAACTGAGTTATTTATTTTGTTAAAGTTTCAGCTATTCTGTTTACAGTTCTGTCATCACATTATTTAATATGATTTGTTAAAACATTGTTGTTTCTTTTGATGTGAAATATTATGCATTTAATTAAAATAAAAAGCGATGTTAGTTTTGTTCACAATCTTTTTAGTTAGTTTACCTTATTTCTTGTCAAAATAACCGTTAATACTATCGTTAAAAGGACCGGATCGATAAGCAGTATCGATATAAGTAGTAGTACAGTTAAAACCTTAACGATCCGAATAATCGATTAATCGTTTCATTAATCGATAGTTTAATCGATTATCAAATTAGTCGTTTGTTGCAGCCCTAAAGGACAGGTTGTTATCCAGGATCACACCCAGATTCCTTGCAGTCTGGGTCGGGGAAACAACAGAGGTGCCGATGTTGATAGTCAGGTCAAGAGAGAGACAATCTTTTCCCGGAAGGAAAAGCACTTCAGTTTTGTCAAGGTTGAGCTTGAGATGATGAGCGGACATCCACTGAGAGATGTCAGCTAAACAAGCCGAGATGTGTGCAACGACCTGGGTCTCTGAGCGGGGAAAGGACAAAATTAGTTGGGTGTCGTCAGCGTAGCAGTGGTATGAAAAACCATGCGGGCTAATGACAGATCCGAGCGAGTTTGTGTACAGGGAGAAGAGGAGGGGACCAAGAACAGAGCCCTGAGGGACCCCTGTAGTTAATTGACAAGGGTCGGACTCGGACCCTCTCCAAGTTACCCTGTAGGTGCGGTCTTTGAGGTATGAGGTGAGGAGGGAAAGTGCAGAGCCTGAGACTCCAAGTTCTTGGAGAGTGCGAAGGAGGATCTGATGATTCACCGTGTCGAATGCAGCAGACAGGTCCAACAGGATGAGGACAGAGGAGAGGGAGGCTGCTTTAGCAGTGTGCAGTTCCTCAGTGACAGCAATGAGGGCAGTTTCTGTGGAGTGACCTGCCTTGAAACCAGACTGGTGCGGATCCAGAAGGTTGTTCTGATGGAGATAGCAGGAGAGTTGTTTAAAGACAGCACGTTCAAGTGTTTTAGACAGGAACGGGAGGAGAGAGACAGGCCTGTAGTTTATAACATCAGACGGGTTGAGAGTGGGTTTCTTCAGGAGAGGGTTTACTCTTGCCTCCTTGAGACTGTTTGGAAAGTGACCAGAAGTTAGAGAAGTGTTGATGAAATGGGTGAGAAACGGTAGAATATCAGGAGCGATAGTCTGAAGGAGGTTTGAAGGGATAGGGTCCAGAGGACAGGTGGTAGGGCGGGCAGAGGTAATGAGGGTAAGAACCTCACATGGAGAGAGAGGGGAAAAGGAGGTTAGTGTGCCGGTTGAAGGTGGCAGAAAAAGAAGAGCGAATATCGCCAACCTTTTTTTCAAAGTGATTAACAAAGTCGCTAGATCATTGGCTGTGTGGGAAAATACTGTGTTTGAAATGTATAATTTAAATTAGATGTTAGCTTTTTGTTATATATATATATTTTGTATTCCAGTCTCCCTTCAGATATGTTAAGTGGCATGTCATTCAACACAATGCTGCTCACCTCCTTCAGTTGGGAGAAAAGCTGGTTCACGTTCAGCCTTATGGGGGGACAGGGCTACTGAGCCTATAGAGATGGATCTGTTGGTCCTGGCACCAGGGGGAGGGACAACTGATTTAGTATGAATAGCTGCTAAAAATGTGCCTGCATTTATTAAAGGTAGGTAGGTAAGAATGGAGAAACCAGCTCGAGTGCGCTAGAATTTGAAAATACACAACCGAAAAAAATCTGTCCCTTCCTTCATAGTTCCTTACAGAGCCCCTCCTCCAATACACACGAACGCGCACATGACCAATGAGGGCACGAGATAAGTTTGTGCCATAGAGATTTGTGCACAGATGGAAGGCTGACAGGCAGTTAGGCCATCCACTTATTTTAGCCGGGCCGGCTCAGATGACTGGTCGTGCTTTTTACAGCGCCACGGCTTCCACAGATGAATTTTTGTATTTGTTGTCAAAGCATTTAATATATTAATTGCTATCGGGATGTTAAGAGCATTCCATGGAATATAACAAAAAGTGTTTCTGAAGTGAATTACCTACCATACCTTTAAATGTCAGCTAAAAGAGCAGTGAAATGAAAGACCTCTGCATTTTCTGTAAAGATATTAACAGTAGGCTACTTAATGTCAGCTTAGTAAACAAAAACACATTAGCTAACAGACTAATTTCCACCACTCATGGACCACACCTACCTTTTCTTGTGAAAAACTGGGTGACATACTGTCGCCCTTTAGTCCCTCTCTCTTGTCTTTCTCTCCTTTCTCTTCTTTTCTTAGAGCCTGACTTTGTTGGTCGTTGAAACATGGTACAACACACGTATGTATAGGCTATGTACTAGCATCCCTCCTCACATGCTTTCACTCTCTGCAAGTTAGTGATGTGTCGGTCGCTCTTTTAAGTGAACGACGGGAGCCGGCTCTCGCCCGCGAACGAGCCATTTTTGCGGAGGGATCTAGATCGGCATGAAGGCACATTATGCAATGTGCACATTATCCCGCTTATTACATGGCCACATTCTCAACAAAGTAACGACATGACTTCCAATATTAATGGAAATGCTTTTATGGATTTAGAAAATGATTTTATTTATTAAAAAAATAGTTTTATGTATTGATTTAAATAGACTTGCATCCGCTAAGAAAAGTAGTCCGTTGTTACTGTTTTAACTAACGTAGCAACGGCAGGAACGGCTTCGATAGTGTTTTTGAGGAGCTTTTTGATTACAGATTTGAAAACATCGTTGCTTGCTTTAAAAGTAGCACAATTCATTATGTCAAACCTTGGAAAGTATCTAGATATCCCTGCCCTAATGCCAAAGTAACTGGCAACTGAATATGTGTCGCCGTTTGATGTCTATGTCTGGACCGCTGCGTAAAAAGGAGGGTTTCTGCCCCATTACTTATCTTCTTACTTCTATAAGAATAAAACACGGAGGACGGAGATCTCTTTTTCTCCCCCTCTTCTGACAGCCCAGCAGCTGATCTCAGAGCACGCTCCCCTCTCCAGAATCAGCCCCCTGCAAAAACAGCGCTAGAAAGAGCAAATGGAGCGAAATGAGGCATGGCTAAAATGCAGGATCTTTTTGGTATTTTGAAAAAAAACCTATATTTATATACTTTATATAGGTCGATACAGTAGCCCCTTTTTTTTTTTTAAATAGTTTGTGTTGCTATCTGTTTTGTGTAGCGTGGTTCAACAAGCAAGTTAATGCATTCATTGGGTGGTATCAGAGAGTTGCACGGGTCTGTAAATGCAATGAAAACAATTGGCCACAGCAAATCATTTATATTAAACATGTAATTTTTACTTTTGAATACTACAAAGGATGTATTGAATAATTTAAGTGATATATGTGTACACATATAAATCATTAGTCAAAACAGGGCTACATTTGATTTAATTAAAAGGTATAATAAGTGGTAAACTGAAGAGCCGTTTGGGAGCCGAAAGAGCCGGCTCTTCTTGGTGAGCCGAGCCAAATGATCCGGCTCACCAAGAAGAGCCGGAATTCCCATCACTACTGCAAGTGCCGGTGCCGCACCGCGTTTGGAGGCAGGACCAAACCATTACATGTAAATAGAAGGGGGTGTACAGAGGCTTTGGGTAATTAACTTTTGGAAGAAAATAAGTTAAATGAATCCTAAGTTTAGTGATTAATTTATCAATATAACGTTCTATTAATGTTAATTATTGAGGATTGATGAAAGGTTACTTACATTTTTTTCTTAATGTTCTAAACATTTTGGGGCCCCTGTCAGTCACGGGCCCTTAGAATCGTCCTAACTTTTCACCCCCTTACGGCGCCCCTGTGTGTGGTACAGTGTGTAGGTGTGTGTGTGTGGTACAGTGTGTAGGTGTGTGTTGTACAGTGCGTAGATGCGGCGGACAGAATCTGGACAGTATCTCATTACATGTGGCTCATCAAGGAATGCAGCGGACAAAAGCACTTGCCAGAAGGCACTGGTACTGGCCAGGTATGTCAAGAGAGATAGAACAAATGGTCGAGAATTGTGGGACATGTCAGCAGTTCCAGCCCAGAAACCAGAGGGAGCCTCTGATCTCACACGACATTCCTGAGCTTCCTTGGCTCAAAATAGGGGCTGACATCTTTGAAATAAAAGGACAATCATTCCTATTGATGGTCGACTACCTGTCGAAATATCCTGAGTTGCTTAACATTAATGACAAGACATCACATACTGTCATTAAGAAAATGAAATCAGTCTTCTCCAGGATAGGAATACCAAAAGAGATAGTGTGTGACCATGTCCCATTCGCGAGTCAAGAAATGAGGAACTTTGCAGAATCATGGGGCATAAAACTCACTCATTCCAGCCCAGGCTATGCACAGTCCAATGGTCTGGCTGAAAGGACTGTACAAACTGTTAAACATGTTCTTAAAAAAGCACAACTAACGAACACAGACCCTCATCTTGCCCTGCTCATCCTGAGAAACACACCTGTAACAGGCATGCAATACTCACCCGCACAAATGCTCATGGGGAGAGTGCTAAGGAGCACCTTACCGAGCTCCACCGTGATGCTTCAGCCTGCTGTGCCTAAGGATGTTCACTCGACTCTCGAGAATCTACAGAGGAGGCAGCAGCAGTATTATGACAGAGGAACGAGGCCGCTTCCTGAGCTGCAACCAGGAAGTACTGTTCACATGGAAACTGAACAGGGTTGGCGTCCAGCTTTGGTTACTGCACAGAGAGGTGAGCCACGTTCCTATGATGTTGTCACATCTTCAGGTCAGCACTACAGGCGCAACAGGAGACATCTGAGGAAAACACCACACGACGCCCAAATGGACCCAGAACCTGACTTACCTGAAGACAATCAACTATGCATGCCAGATGCAGACACGTCAGAGACTGTTGAATGTGAAATGTCATCACCGCAGAGCACAAGAAGAACCAGATGTGGCCGACTTATTCGACCACCTGAGAGATACAAAGATTTCCTTTTCTATTTGAGCATAGTTCTTTTCTGTTTGTGTTAGTGCTCTTGATGCATAGGCAATTGGGTGGCCCTCGTGCATTAGACATGCTCCCAAACCATCTTTGGATGCATCTGCCTGTATGATGAGCTGTTTCTTTGGGTCATAGTAACTGAGTACAGGAGCTGTAATGAGAGCATCTTTCAGTTGTTTGACTGCTTCATCGTGTTCGTGCTGCCACAGCCACACACTGTCTTTTCTCAATAACTGTCTCAGTGGTGCTGATATGGTGGCTTCACCTGGGATGTACTGAGCTAGGTATTTCACCATGCCCAGCAATCGCTGCAGTCCTGTTTTGTCAGTTGGTGTTGGCATGCCTGTGATAGCCTTGATCTTAGCGTTGTCTGCTTTAACACCCTCTGAAGTGACAGTATGGCCCATGTAGTTGACACTGCTCACCTTGTACTGTATCTTGTCTTTGTTGAACTTTACATTAGCCTCCTTTGCTCTGGCTATCACTTTCTGTAATATCTCATCGTGTTCTTTCTCTGACAATGCAGCAATTATCATGTCATCTGCAATGATGTGGATCCCTTGGATATCTCCAAATGTCTCACAGTTGCGTTGCTGGAAAACCTCACTTGCTGACTTGATCCCAAATGGAAGACGTTTAAAGCGGTATCTCCCCCATGGTGTGTTAAATGTGCACAGTAGGGAGGACTCTTTATCTAGCTTTATTTGCCAATATCCATCTTTTTCATCCAGCACTGTGAAAAGTTTCTTACCAGCTAGTTTGCACAGAACTTCATCGGTCGTTGGAATGGAGTAGTGCTGCCTGAGAATAGCTTTGTTTAAGTCACTGGGATCCAAGCAAACCCGTAACTTTTTTCTGTCTTTCTTTTCTGTGATCACCAGGCTATTAACCCATGGTGTGGGCTCAGTTACCTGTACAATAACATCAGCTTGTAACAAGTCATCGAGAGTGTCTCTCAGTCTGTCCATTACTGCCAGTGGTATTTTCCTACAGCCATGTATGACAGGCGTGGCCTTGGGGTCAGTGTGGATGTGATATTCTCCAGCAAACTCACCTAAACCCTGAAAGACAGTTTGGTGCTGAGCTATGAGCTCCTCTTTTGTTGTGGGATGTTTCACTTCTATCGAGTCAATGTCCACTCTTTTCACCAGGCGCAGTTATTCACATGCCTCGTTTCCTAATATGGGAATTGATGAGTGCCTGGAAACATAAAATGTCAGACTTGCCTGTGTTTTGGGAGTGGAGCATTTGAGTGTTACCACCCCTTCCGGCTTCAATCTCCTCCCTCCATACACCACCAGCACTGTCTTTGTAGGCTGCAGTTTGAGGTGTGTTCTTCTTTCACGTCTGGCTTTTCGGGTCATCGCTGTGAATACTTTCAGTGGCAGGACGTTGGCCTCTGCTCCTGTGTCCAACTTAAACTTCACACACATACAGTCAACATTTACATTAGAATGCCACGACTTGTCAGCTTTAGACTTTAGCTGATCAATGTTCACTGTCCCAACATATAGGGTGTCTATTTCCGGAGAAACATCATGTACTGTCTTGTGATGTTGGGCTTTAGCTGACCTACACATTGTTGCATAGTGATTCTGTTTTCCACAATTACGGCAGGATACTCCGTATGCTGGACACTGTCTTGGCTGGTGTGATTTACCACATTGTGTGCATGTTTCATGCCTTTGTCCCATGTCTTGTGTACGTTGTACAGGCAGTGTGCGTGTCTTTTGTCCTTGTCGACTGTTCTTGTGCACTGCAAGTACAGACATCTCCTGGGCTGCTGCATTCATAGCTAGCATTTGAACTTTGGCCGTCTCAGCAGCTCTGCAGGTGTCTATGGCCCTTTCTAATGTGAGATTAGGTTCTCTTAAAAGTCTCTCTTTCAGTCTCTGGTCATTCATACTAAACACAATCTTGTCTCTGATCATGTCATTTTCTGTGGTATGAAATTCACAATCCTTGCTCTTTTGCTTGAGCTCTGTCACATATTTCTCAATCGTGGTGTTACCTGACATAGGATGTGCCCAAAACTGATGTCTCTCAAACACTGTGTTCTTCTTAGGCAGACAATAGGCTCTGAATGCTGCTAGAATATCCTTAACAGTCTGTTCATCTTCTTCTTCACCTTCATCTTCACCATGTGCGATGTCTAGCGTGTTGTAAACTTCAAGAGCCTCCTCTCCTAGTGCATGCAGCAGTATGGCCACTTTAATCTTCCTGTCCTTACCGTCTGCACCACTCGCGGTCATGTAGATTTGGAAGCGTTGTTCCCATCGTCGCCAGTTTTCTCCCAAGTTGCCACTGAGTACCAGTGGAGATGGTAATTCGAATCGATCCATCTCTCTTTTTTCTTTCTTCCAAAAAAATTGCGACTCCCGCTCTCTGGGGACCGCACCTGTTAGCTTTAGGCTAACAAAACTTTCATCTGTTTAGCTCCGGCAAAGTGACGAACTGGACCGACTTCTGACACCATGTAATAGTCCTTTAGGCTATATAGTTGACCGCAGGTCATGGAGAATAATGAGGTATCCGTAGCCCTTTGTATGATGCATCTTTATTGCTTGACAGGTCTACAGCCGTGACACACATCGATCACTCCTAGATGCGGGCTTGCATACACTCCTATCACTCCGCCGCCGCACCCCATCACTAACGTCCTGATGGTATATGTGCGCGGCACTATATACTACACGGGTCTCAGTTGGTTTGGTGTCCTATGCTTACTTTTAATACTTGTACAACTTTTGGCCCGTCATTTCAATTCCCCATTTCAGCGACCAGTCTCTGATTGTGTTACGTTATTATGAGAGTGCTCTCATACTTGTTTGATTCTGAAATTGTATATATTTATATACATATGTGTGTGTATATGTCTGCATCTGTAGCCTGTTATTGTCTCATTATACCGCACTGTGAATGAATTAAAAGTAAATATATAAGTCATCATGAACACATCTGTCCAACAGACAGAGGGCTGCTGTGCCTCCTGTCACCATGAATGGACGTCTCTTTAAAATGATCGCTCAGAGGAGAGGAGTTCTCATTTCTCTAACCGCCTGCTGCTCCCACTCCTCTCTCCTCGGTTCCCCTCCTCAGTCCTCCGCTCGCATCTCCTGTGGGCGGCACCAAATCTCGAGGAGGGGAGTCGAGAATAGGAGTCGAGGAGGGGAAATTTGAGTATTGAGAAACCTCTATAGATCCACATCTTTTATTCACATAAATACCTGTAATTTTATTTTGAAAATCGTACCCGGAAGTGTGCATGCTAAATGAAATCAGGTAGCTACAGCAATGAGCTACGCACTGACAGTCTGTGGTTGAATTGCAGAGGTGTGTTGATGAAAAATCTGCCAAACTATCAGTGACTTTCTAAAAAAAAAAGACCTCTGCGGCGAAACCGATCTGAATCTGATTACACCACATCAAGGAGTTTGGTCAGGCCAAAGCCTAGGGATTGGCAGGTGAGTTAACTTTTAGTTATGTGCTGCTGCTCTGTCTGTGATTATAAAACAGATTTGAAGGGATAAGTCAGTGAATCTACTTCTCTAACGCTGGCATCGTAATGTTATCTCTGACCGAAGACTGAACTTCCTCCCTGTGACAGGTGCTAGCTAGCTAAACACCTTGCATGTATCCTGTGTAACTCAAATGACGTTAGCACACTACATGCAAATGACTGAGAAATTAAATATGTTGGTTAAAGCTCTAACGTTACCAATACATTGTGTTGCATTAAAAATGTAGTTGTAAAAGTTATAAAGAAAAGATATGCAGGAATGAGAGCTCTGTGTGTATTTAAACTAAGGTGTTTGTGTGCATCTCTAACGTTTTAGTTAGGATGCAACATCAAACATATGTTAAACCTATTCTCAGCCAAAAGGTGATTTGAACCTATAATTATATTGTGACATCAGCTAAGTTAAAGGAACAAAGTGTGGGCTGATGCATGGCTCCATGCGTCAAATAAACAGGGGGCAGCATTGCACTTCCACTACTAATTTTGTGACATTTTAACATTATTTAGGTGCAGGCTTTGAATAAGGCCAGTGGGTTTTCTGGTTCTTTCTGCACTGTATATCCTTTCTTTACTTTTCCAAGTTTTGTAAATTGGGTGCATAAAGATAAACTTCAAATTGAACTACTCAGTCCATATATTTTTAATTTAGTCATCAGTGATAAGAAAAGAAAAAAGGGCAACTACTAACAGCAGAGCACAGATATGTAGAATTAGACCAATCTATTGCATACCGTGTATATAACAAACCAGTGAAATTGTGTTGTTGAAATTGCTCTTCTTTTAATAGGTAAATGTATCTGATCTCATCAAAGTCAGTGAGGTGTATTTAATCAAGTCTGTTTGATCTTTTAGGCATTGATTATGGCTCTGTCGTTCCTTCTGGTCTTGGCTGCAACTGTGATTCTGATCAGACCCGAGACACCTGTCACTAAGGTAGAAAAACGGATATTACTCAGCCAAAGAGTTAATGTGTGATTTTCTCATGAAATACTGATTTGTTAATCTGTGAATGTGGGTCCGTAGGCTTTACATCAGAACTCGCTTGAGTGCTGCAGCGAGAAACAGAGAGGGAACAATTCATGTTCGAATGACACCCACTGTGAGCCAGGTAATGTTTTTGAGCTTTGAATCATCCTGGCACACATACCAAACTGAAACTTTGAGCCACACTTTTTAACTTTACTTTTATTTTTATCCTTTTCGGTTAGAGATAAGCAAGAGTGAAATGATACTCTGCCCATACATGTGTGTATCGCTATTTTGATATGTATATATTTCCTTTCTAGTTTGTACTCCTTTGCAATGCTTCATAACCTTGCAAGATAGGAATTTCCCAATTTGGGATCAAAGTTCACAGAATTTTATATAGAATTAATATTTTTTAAATGTCAGTCTATGTGCTGATGTGTTACCATTATGCTTAGCAATGTGTGGAAAGAAGGAAACCAGCCTTTTTAGTTTTTTTATTCATTTTAAACTGGCAAACAGTTTTAGTGGATAATCAAAATATTTAAACTTCAGCAATATATACTATATATAATGGGGCGTGTGGTGCAGTGGGTTGTCCATAGGTGTTCGGATCAGGGGGTCACAGGTTCAAACCCCACTGCAGTTAGCATATCGTTGTGTCCCTGGGCAAGACACTTCACCCCAAATTGCTCCTGTGGGGATTGCCCACAGTATTGAGTACGTAAGTCGCTTTGGATAAAAGCGTCTAACAAGCAACATGTAATATACTGTATTTGTGGATGTACCATAAATACAGTATATATTGAAAAATGTAACATAATGTTATGACTATTACATTGCAGAGTGGAATTAATATTTATTTTGACCATGGTACAAAAGGACAGGAAATGGGATTTTTCTTGTTTTTTCTTTTCAGGATGCTTCTTGCGTGTCCTTGAGAACAGCAACACTGTCTGCATATTCTGTGACTCAGCAGCTGTGGATTTGGATAACATAACAGTCTGCACCTACAGTAAGGACAAGGCCTGTTTTCAAATAAATAAAATGTCTGAATGTAACACATTTATTTTTAAAATATGTCCTTTTTGTGTGCTCACTAGACTATACATTGGAAAAGAAAAATCACACAACTGTAACGACTGTCATTCCAAAAATTGGTAAGATATCTCAATCCATTAGCTTAAGCATATTATTTGTTTCTTGGCCTATAAGAATATATTTCTAAAGTTTAAATTATACAAAAACAACTGCAATTTCATTTTTAAGTAGATGTCCTTTAAATTGAGTAAATTAACCATGGTTAAGGATTTTATAATCCGTTTGTATTATTATCATTTGAAATGTAAGTTAGATAAAATAACCCAGTGCCACAGGTTACAACCTCTGTGTGATGTAATAGTAAATAGCTCCAGCATCTAATATATTCAGATCCTTTCTCACAAATCATTTAGTGTGTTTTCTAATATTTCTCAACAGGAGGGCCAGGTGTGGCAGCCTCTCTTCTTCTGGGAACACTGTTGATCAGTCTGTTCCTGATCCTCTCTGTTGCCTCCTTTTTCTACCTCAAACGCTCCAACAGACTCCCAAACATCTTCTACCGCCGCAACAAAGGTAAGCACTACACCGCTCTGAGAGACTGTAGTTATGCAAACAAAGTGCTGTCAACCCACCACACCCATTAGATCAAATACACTGAACAAAAATATAAACGCAACACTTTTGTTTTTGCTCCCATTTTTCATGAGATGAACTCAAAGATCTAAAACATTTTCTATATTCACAAAATAACCATTTCTCTCAAATATTGTTACAAAATCTGAAAAAATCTGTGATAGTGAGCACTTAGATATAATCCATCCCACCTCACAGGTGTGGCATATCAAGATGTTGATTAGTCAACATGATTATTGCACAGGTGTGCCTTAGAATGGCCACAATAAAAGGCCACTCTGAAACGTGCATTTTTGCTTTATTGGCGGGGTCTGGGGGGGTCCGAAAAACAGTCACTATCTGGTGTGAGGGGTAGGGTTAGGGTTAGGGTAATGTTGTGAATCGAGTGGCCTGTGTTCGTCGTCCATTACATACGCCTGCCCATACCATAACCCCACCACCGCCATGGGCCACTCGATTCACAACATTACCCTAACCCTACCCCTACCCCTACCCCTCACACCAGATACTGCCTGGTTTTCAGACCCCCCCAATAAAGCAAAAATGCACGTTTCAGAGTGGCCTTTTATTGTGGCCAGCCTAAGGCACACCTGTGCAATAATCATGCTGACTAATCAGCATCTTGATATGCCACACCTGTGAGGTGGGATGGATTATCTCGGCAAAGGAGAAGTGCTCACTATCACAGATCTTTTTCAGATTTGTGAACAATATTTGAGAGAAATGGTTATTTTGTGTATATAAAAAATGTTTTAGATCTTTGAGTTCATCTCATGAAAAATGGGAGCAAAAACAAAAGTGTTGCGTTTATATTTTTGTTCAGTGTATAATAAAGCATGTACACACAATGTTACTGCTACGCTCCAGTGATAATACCTTTCTTCATTCAGCTAAACTGAAACATAACAATATCTTGTGCACTTTACAGCCTTCATATTCCAACCAAGTGAGACAGTGAGTACATTTTATGTTTCCTTCACAATGTTTGATTTTATTTTTCATATCCTCAGGAATGTCTTGTGTCTTGTAGTACAAAGACATATCTGTGTTTTTTTCTCTTCTAGGCTGTAATGATCCCCTCCTCGACAGGTAAGACGACTTCACTATCTTAACCGGGAACTTCCTGCTTTGATTCTCTGACCCTGCTGAACTGGTTGTATGTGAAGCTATGACTAATGGAAGCAGTCCAACAGTAAAAGGGATTATTTAGCAACATTGTAGACAAGTGTTAAATATATGAAAGCTGATGACAAGCTTGAATTCACAAACGAAACGTGATCAAAGCATACAAATCCAGCTTGGAGTTATCTCTGCTATTAGTTTCTCCAGTGCTTGTCTTCTCCTGTTTTCATCAAAGGTGATTTATGTTGCCTTTTGTTTTGTGTTTCTTTTGAAGTGAGGAAGCCAAGATATGTCAGAAGGGAGCGGCCCGCTGCAACCGCCGTACCTACCACATCCACCACCCAGGTTTATAATGTGTAGGAGGGGGAAAAGTAGGAGGAGGGGAGGGAGTGCTGGTAAGAGAGAACGCTCAGGAACGATGTAAGGTTTTCTTCTTATCATGTGAAGGTTCAGCAGTATGAAGAACACCAGGTGGCTTGTACTGTACCTAGGTAGCCATATTTAACTGAAGCTGCTTATGCTGCATTATTGTCACTCGGGCTGTTACTTTTCCTCTATTTTACAAGAGTGTGGGCTGTATTAAAAAAAGTCTTCTTGACACAGTCTCTATGACTAATTTATGTTAAATGTGTTTTTTTTTTACAAAACTAGTTTCAGTATTTCTCTGTACGTTTTAAACCTTACAGGCTGGTTTGTGTTTATTTTACACAGGCATGCAGCACTGTTTGTTTTTACAAGTTAACATGTTATTATCCATCTGCTGTTTAAACTATGTCATCAGTTTACTTATTTAGATGCTTTCGATATGTGGACCTGTCGAATTAAGAAATGTTTTGACATTAAGCTTCTTCTCATCTTATTAACATGTTTTATCTCTTTAAAATGTGTATAACAACTGACATGGGAAAACTTTTCCACTTGGTACGGGTCCCACTACTTGTGAATTATCGCTTTTACACTTTGGTTTTTTGATTTATCGAACAATAGTACAGTTGTGATGAGAGCTTAAAGGTGCTGGTGAGCAGATCTGTTACCTTGAGACAAAGCCAAGCTAGCTGTTTGCAGCCGTATGCTAAGCTACGCTGACCGGCTGCTGTCTATAGCCATATTTCTAACAGATCTGACAGTGGTATTGATTTTCTTATCTAACTCACTGCAAGAAGGCGGATAAACTTGTTTTTTCTAATGTCCAACTACTCCTTTTAAAGCAAAGAACTATAAAGCCAGTGACCAAGTGACAGGGCTTTTTTAGGGGGGGGGGGGTAAGTGACAGCTCAGTGACATTTTATATTTTGCTAAATAGAATGTTATTTACCTGTGATATTTATTTACATTTTGTAAAGTGCACTGAGGTTTACTGATTACAATCAGACCAACAGAATATATGATGTGTCAAATAGCGGGGTATTTTAGAGCGAGTTACTAAAGGCACTGAATGGATGAATGTGTTATTGCTTTAGTTTTTTTATTATTGCATTTGTATTTATTGTTTTTGTGAGCTTAATCAAGGTGAATGTATTACTCATGAACAACGGCATTGTGCATCGCATCATACATTTTGTTCCACAACAGACCCAGTGAAATATGAAAGAGGTGAAGAATTTAAAGTTCATATTTTTATATAGGAAGGACTGTCATCTGACATTTAAAATGCATATTTTTGTCCCTAAAGTATATCTAGATTCCAATAGATCTCTTTCCTTTAGGAATATAAAATGACTGAATCCTTGTGCACTTTATTCGTCTGAGGTCATCCTTTTAAAAGAAAATCTCAAGACTAGTTGCCAACAAGTGTGATTGTGATTTGTGTTGTTGTTGTATGGATGGCAACATATTGCTGCATTTTGAATTGTACTTGACTTCTATTAACTTTTTGCCAAATGTTGTCTGAAGAAAACTGTGTGCCATTACTGTGATTACTGTGCCATTATCAGCTTTAAAACAGCCAGGAAACATTTAAGGATGATGTGAGGAATAATTGGTTATTTAAATTATATCCAGTGGCCTTTACTGTACACTATCCTAAAACGAGGCTAGATATCTAAGTTTTATTTGCTATTTAACTACATATATTTCTCTATGTTGACGACACTAAAGCAACATGAAGTGAACCAGATAAAAGGCAGCAATCAAACCATGAATATTCCCCTTTTTGCTTGATGTGTTTGACTTACAGACAAACATTAGCTTGAAACATGTACATATTGTTTTATACAAATAACGTATTGCTTTTGTAATGAGGTAATGTACATATTCTAGTTTCAATGCCATGCAGAATTATGTATGTAATGTTTGAAGAAATAAAGCACCTTTCCATAACCATTGTTTCCCTCAGTTAAATGAACTCACGCTGCTGTGTTTTCATATCGTTCAAAGACTAATTTAAAAGTTGTTATGTTTCTTTTATGATTACTGCTGCTAATAAATAAAGAGAATAAATCATTCCTAACTGTGTGCCAGACATTAATTTATTTTTACATGACTGACAAGTTATTCTGCCAATCACATTATAATTGTATTGTTTTATTAAACAAATGAGAAACAAAGGTATTACATGTCTTTATATTCACTTGTGGTCAGCAGGGTACTATCATTATCTCTATGTAAATAGATAATAAACATGTCTTCCTTCTCTGTTCGCGACGCTGGAGAAATATAGCGGTCATCATTTAAAATTATTTTGAATATCACAATGCTGTTAAGGTTTTAGGGAGGATTTAAATATATATATATATATATATATATATCTTTGCTATCACACATACCCTAACATGATCTAAAGACAGACTGGCAAATGTGTTCAAAAATATTTAAAGTAAGACCAGTTAATTACTACTAATTCTACACTTGTGTTCTTGATTTCAAAGGGCTTTCAAGTACTTCTGTGTAAGAATTGAAACAAAGATTAAATTCTCTGGGATTGTAATGACGTACAAAGTTTTGTGGATTAATCTCTTTTTTCTATGAGAGGGAAGTAGCATATTTGTTAAGATGTTTTAAATAAATGTGAATTATGTATAAATAATACCCATGATCCATCTGCAATGTGTCATGTGTCCTTGCACTTCTACAGGGTTATAATGGAATGTATTTTGGGAGTCACCTCTAATGACTGTAAGAGGGCTTGTATTTTGAAGGTACTGAAATATCATACCTCTGGTAATAGAGGGACGGACGACTGCAGCTACATGTGACTGGACATACTACTCTATTTATAACAGTCGAGTGCAAGGCCCCGGTCTGACATACACAAGGGCAGACGGACATCAGAGCTGAAATGCCCCTGCAGGGAGTAAGAACTGCCACCTCAAAGTGGACGCTTCGTCATTCTGTAACAGGTAGGTTTTCTATGTACTATAGAAACTAAAATACATAAACGTTCTTTAACGATATGCTTCAAGTTGATTATGTACTCGAGTAGACCTGTAAACGACTTTGACGCAGAGCAAGTGATCCTAACAACTCCACACCTGAAAAATAACATTTAAACAATAACCTGTAGCTAAACAATACTACAAATGTGATCAAGTGCTAAATCTAAAGTATTATAAACATTGCATCAGTGACCCTCACTGAGTATGTTTGCTATGCTGATACAGCATGTTGTGTCCTGACATTGGAGAGCTGAATTTTTCATATCAGGTCATATGAACGGAGTATTTTGAGATATGTTATGGCTCTTGCGACTGTAGTACTCTGGTGTTTCTTAGCTGCCCTCTCAAGCTTTGAACTAACTCAGGAGCATATTTGATTTCTGAGCAACAGTTTGCTATTGACAGCTGATTACAAGCAAGGTTAAACTCCTAACCAACGCTCTATATTTAGCTCAAATTAGTTGATGGAACTTCAACTATAACTCAGTGGGGATACCAAGGCTGTACTGCAACACATTGCATTGGCCTATTCAATATACCTAAATATGCAACCCTTCCAACATTGATCTTTTGTCTTCTTATTTTCAGATTCAGGAGCATGTGAGATATAAAATGGATGATTTGGATCACAGCATTCACATTGCAAACTATGACTGGACCAGCTTCTATGAGGAGTGCGAGGAGTGTGGTCTGGTGCAGCCTTCGCTCGCCTGCCCTGATAGCTGGAGCCTCAGTGATTCAGAGGAACAGGGCAACCCAAGCTCAGTGTTCAGCGCAGGCCATCAGGAGCCAGAGCAGAGCTGTGCTGCAAGCAGTGATGGAGCTGAAGGCAGTGCTGCAGGATGCTGCATGGAGGAAGAGAACTGCACAGATGGTGTGAAGTCTGTATCAGTGCAGATGGTTCAGTGTGGTTCAGCAGGAGGACAAGAAGAAACTAAAGCTGAAGCAGGCCTTGGTAATCCTGAAGAAAATGCCTTCAACACAGCAGAGCACATCGAAGAGGAGAAACATGCCAACATCAAAACTACACTGCAAACTGAGCAACTAAATGTTCAGTGTTCAGAGGGAGAATCGTCAGAGCTGAAAAGAGGAGATGAAGCTGTGCAAATTGAGACTGACATGCATGACCTCATATCCACACAGCAACCTGACCCCATTTCCTACAACCTAACAGAGCTAGATGTAAATGAGCCTATCACTACAGACAGATCTGTGACTGAGGATGTGAGTGGTTTAAGAGCAGAGAAAGAGCGCTGGTTTGTGACAGTGAACGAGAGTCCTGCACGACAGGGAGTACGTGCTGCCTCTGTGAAAAAAAAACGAAGACAAAAAAAAACTCGTAAGGAGAGATCACTTGAAAACCACTGTAGGTTAGAGACGACAAAAGATAATAATGAAGCTAAAGTAGAACGTAACTTAGTAAACAAATGTGCTGAACCAGATTCTGAGTGTGTGCAGATGGGAGTCATTTCAGATTCATCGCAATTGTCTTTAACTTCTGATGAGGAAGACAATTTGTCAGAACAACTGGTGATGTCTCCTTCCCCTAAAGACAATATCATTGAGCCAACTGTAGAATCCAAATCAAACAACAGAATTACACCCAGAAAACCGATAAAGTTAGACAGTGTGGAGTCTGACGTATATGAAGACGGTGTTGAGTTCTTCTCCACTCACAGTTTTGACTCTGAAAGCTATCTGTCAGCTACCGAATCATGGGAGGACCTTCAGCATCTTCTCAAGGAACACCAACAACTGCAACGCTCATTATCTCTGACAGAAAACAGCTATCTATTCAATCTGACTGAGATTACCGAGGCAGACAACACGCAAGATAGAGAAATGCTTTCTTATGATGGCACTCTCTCTTTTGATATACCAGCTTCTAACTGTGAAGGTCATGAAAGCACCGATGTTCAGCCATCTGCTGGGCAAAGTGCAGACAGAATGCCAGATGACATCTCCATATGTGATAACCAAACACACAGCACGCTTCCTGCACCTACACCTGGACTCCAAAAACAGGAAGTAAATCATTTAGCATCTGGTGGCTCTTCAGTAAATCAGCTGCTCCCCATTCCTGATTTAACTGTAACCCCTTGCCCTGTGGCCGACAGCCCTGAAACATATGCCGAAGCCGCGGGACACACTCGACCTGTGTACGCCATTTCTGCTTTTTGGGATGAAATGGAAAAGTTGACGATAAATGACATTTTGCAGCTCAGGATGGGTAGAAGTACCCCTCCCAGAGATACAGTCACACCAAATGCAGATGATCACGGCCCTTTGCTCGACACAGTGGAGTATAATTTGTCTGATGGTGTTCTGATGGATACATCTGACACTGCTGATTCAGACTATTTCACACAGCCCGACGAATCCAAGCGCGATCGTTCAAGCTGCGAGTTCTCCACATCCGATTTTGAAGAAGAGTACTGGCAGTATCTTAGCGCCAGTAGGAACCACAGTCCTGACCCTCAAAGCAAAAGACAACAGAGCCCGGGCGATTCTCCTTTCACAGCACATGAGGAAGAGGAGTCTTTAAGCTCTGAAACACCTGTGCCTTTAGAGGACTATGCAGAGGATCAGGAAGCCAGTGATTTAATTTTGAGCAGACTTGGGTTGCCAAGACCGATCACAAAAAGCAAAAGCTTGCAAAATGTATCAGCTTTCAAAACAGAGGATTTATCTTTGCAGTTGTTACTCGGCAATGATGAGAGCAATTTGTTTCTCAGCAGCTGTCCATCTCTGGAAGAAAATGTGGTTTTAACAGCTAGCGACAGCCTGGGAACACAAATACCTACATCTTTACTGGGTGAACATGATCAGATATCCTTGCCCGAAGTGTTTGAATACCTTTACAGCGATGATGGAACAAACGGAGGCTCCCAATGTGTTAAAGTCTATGATCCAGTTGACATCTCAATGGTTTATGACTATTCTCTTTGTGCGTTCAGCGATGAAATGTCATTCTCTTTCCTCTACAATTTCCAGCGCAGTGAGGAGAAACCCATCCCCATTTTCTCTTGTTCTCAGCCCCTCATCAGAGAACTCACATTTCCAAATCCGGACTTTGTTTTCTTGCGCTCAGACTTCGAGGAGGAGGGCGACATCTCCCCATTCAGGATCATGTCTGGCTCTTTCTTCAAGGGGGACGATTGCGGGGTGTCTGCCTCACATGGATTCTACAATTGGAAAAGTTTGATGAGGAAGGTTCGCTTTCCTGACAAAGGGAGCATCTGGTGCAGTAGATCTGGTGCCACGGTGTTCCCAGATGAGGTTGAGAAGATCACCACGAAGAGTGTGGACCCACCACTCACAGTGCTCACTGCCAGGAGAGGCTCTTCATCTCCTTTTCTGCTGTTTAGCGAGCTAGCATTACAGAAGAGGGTGTTGGACGCTGGACAGGCAACAAGTACGTCTGAGCTGCTTATTCTCCAGACTGGATTAAAACACACCAGAGCACATTTTATTCAAAATAACCTCCTTTTTTGTTTATTCTTGTTTATGTCTCTTACAGGACAAGAGGGCATTTTCTCCTCACTGAAGCAGTCAGATATGTGCATGGTCTGCATCGCCTTTGCCTCCTGGGTGTTAAAATCATCTGATCCTGAGTCTGCTGATGCCTGGAAAGCAGGTATGAAACTTTTCCAGGGCTTCACAATACATCATTCGTTTATAAATCGTCATCACAATGTCAACCTTTTCTTGCTTTTTGTGTTCAGTTTGATGTATGCATTTACATAATGGTGGAAATAATATTATTTTCTTTATTTAACAAGATATTTGTTTTGATTCAACAGTAGGCCTATAAAAAAGTAACAGAAGGCACTTTTTTTTTATTCAACAATGTTTTTGCATTTTTCTTCGTGTTGTACAGCTCTTAACTCCTTGTATTGATATGCTGCTGTTTCAGTCAATAACCTACAAATGTAACTGGTGTCTAAAATACAAACTTTAAAGGCTGTGCAACATCTTTAGTCCGTCAGCTTCTTTCTGGGGGTGATGTCCTGCATTTCCTTTTTAAATAACTGATGAGTTTTTGAGGGGTGAACACCTTAAAATAAAGACTCGAAGAAGACTTCATTTTTTAAACCACATGTTGAGGGGCTTTAAGTATTCATCATGAAGTGATGAACTGTGTAACTTGGCGAATTGACAATTCTTCACATTAACCTTTATTTTAATCCTGTTCAGCTCTGCTGGCAAATGTGAGTGCGCTGTCGGCCATCCAGTACCTGCGGCAGTATGTGAAGAGGAGGAATCCTTCCTAACAGGATCCCTGATACACAACAAAGAAGAGCGTAATCATTTCCAAACACTTTCACTTGGGTCCATCTATAAGGATATATATACTATATATGTACTGTCTGTCATATTGCCTCAGAGTTTTCATTTCTTTCCTTGTTAAAATAAAGCACGTATGCTAGTAAGACATTTTTTGCTAAGTAAGTATGTAAAAGTTCAGTAATTTTACACTAACAGATTCCATGAAAAGAGACAAACAAAAACAAAATTCTAATATTAGTAAAAGTAGGCTATATATTCGAGACCAAGTTGGAACAAATTGGCTTAGGGTTGAAAGCCACAGACAGGATGGGGAAGTTAAAAACAACACATTGTTGGTTTTGATCTTATAATGGGATTTGTTTACCATATGAAAGTTAAAGCTTATGCCCAGCATTATCGTTTAAACATGAAAACATTTCAGCTGCATTTTAAATGTTAAGATAACTGGGTAAACTGATGTTATGTGGACCACTACGTTAGCACAGATACTCATAATTTGTTGAGCCCTTTGTGATTGCGATGGCTTTGTATGTTAATACGGCTTTAAACACACATGTTTTAATGGCAGCTTGTAGAGAGCTGATGCAAAGTGTCTCTGGAAGGTCGTAGAGGATGAAAAGGTGGATGAAAACCTGAAAAGAGTTGCGTTGTAGAGTATTGGTCCGCCTGTAAGTTGTAGGAACGTAAAGTAAGTGACTGCAGGAGCTGTGCATGATGGGTAAGCATTGGTTCCCTTATTTTGAGCTTTGTGCCCATTCGATACAAAGTAATGTCAACTTGTGACTAATCACAGGCTCACGATTTGTTTTTTTACACATTTGACACTTTAAGATTATTATATTTCCATAATGTCACACAGACTTGACAGGGTTAACCCCGTTTTAAACTACAAAACGAACAATGAAAATCTGTTTTTTTTTTAACCTCTGCCAACGAGGTTGTATTACTGCTTGGTTGGTCTGTTTATTTGTTTGTCTGTCAGCAGGTTGAAGGAAAAGGTACGGGCCTGATTTGCATGAAACTTGGCAGAAGGGTGAATTATGAGAACGCCTTCAACTCTGGAGTGGATACAAATCAGGGGGCAGACACAACAAATATGTTTCATTTGTTGCAATTGTGAGACAGGGCATTGTGCTGCATTCATGTGATGTTAGAATAATCAGAGTTTGTGTGAACGTCCTCTCATGTCAGCCGCCACATTATGAACCACTGTGCCTAAATACTATGTACTAAGCTCATCTGCTGAGATATTTTACAACCTGTGTTGCAACACAATGTAAACTTTAGAAATAGCTAAAAATATATATATTTTCCTATATAATTTATATAAACTAAAGAGAATTGACATATCCGGTTTTGTTGTCTCAAATGCTTTTATATTTTACTCTTGAACAATCTGCTGTAGTACATCTTAAAAAAGTGTTTCTGTAATTAAGCCCTTACCGATATTAACTGTGGACAAATAATAAAAAACGTCTTTAATTTCAACAGCACACAAACTGAAAGTAATGTCTAAAGTAATAAAGTTTGTCTGTGAACTAAGAGGAATTTGTGTCTTTTACAAACATAAGAACACATTTCAAACACAGATGTATAATAGTCAAAGAGATAATAAGTTAAATCATGTGTTAAAGGAAAATGGAAAGATATATTATACTTAAGATCTTATTTATACAATTTTAAACTAAGATATGGCATTTTTGGGAAACAATGATATACATATATTTTACTTTGATCAATTATTTTATTTTGAGTATGCAATGACAAATGTACAAAGTAATGAATGTAAACATTGTACATGTAATAAGCTAAGGCTCTAGCACTGACCTTTTTGGGTCATTATAATATTTGGTTTGGTTTGTTACTATTTTAAAAGTAGTGACTTATTGTTGTGAATTTGTTTGCTGTATGTATTTGAGTGTTACACAATGAAAATGACTGAATTTAACTAAACGATATCCTCTTAAATCACCAGGTATATCAGTTATATGAACATCTCTCAAAGAAAACTGACGACAACCTTCATCAAGGTAGAATTTATTACAGGAAAGTATTAGCTTTAGCTAGGTGTACCTTATAAATTGTATATACCACAGGCTATTGATACAAAGAAACTCCAGGTGCAAAGAGAACAAGGGGTCATTGCAGAAATATTTATTGAAATACATATGCAATGGATACACTTTTATATTATGTCACATAAATATTGAATTTAGAGGCAGTTCTTTCAAAAATTCCATTAAAATGTTTAGGATTTAGTTTCACTCCAATTCATTTGCTCTCATCAAAACAATGTAAATACATTATTCTAACAAAACGTTCTGCCTTAGCGACATATACTGGTCCAATTAATAATGATCTTACTTTATAATACTCAATACTGTTTTAGCTTATGATTTACTGCTATCGTGCTGGATCGAAGGGCAAGTGTTCACATCTACTGCTATATCAATAGTACTCATTCATATAGAATATTGCAAACATTTAATATTTACAATCTCAAAAATGAGCGAATAAAAGCTTCGGTTATAATGTGAAAAGATATCTTGATATATAAAACTTTAGGATTTAGACAAATATTTAGCAGATTTAAGAGAAAAAACAATCTATACTATGCTCTAAGCACCACAATGCAACTTGCTACTCTAGTTTGGTGGAAAAAAAGTCTGAGTCATGCTAGGTCGTTAGAGTCATTCAAACACTGATTAAAAGGTCATTCTGTACAAGGAAATCATTTAGAAATCATAGGTAGATATTTCAACTTAACACCAAAGTCAGTCTGTTTTCATATCCTTTATGAGAGTTATTTTTCCATTAGCAAATTCACGTCACTGCATATGAAACAGTTTTACAGTTTGTTAGAGAAAAATCTGTCACTTCAAATCTCACATGAATGGGTGAGATTGTTTGTCATTTTGATAATAAAAACTAGTATAAAGTCTTAAGTGATATGAAAATCTGAGACGGACTTTGACAGTCCAATAAGTGCTGAACAAGGAATGCACGTAAAGATCCACAAAGATCTTCCTAAAATATATTAAAACAAAAAAATGGACTCACAAATACTCTCTTACAGTCTTAAAAGTACACAGTATTCTATTTGGGTATGAGTGTAGGGATTCAGGGCATGCACCACCTGGCACTCAAGATGGCTTGTCACCTTCTTTCTTCAGACGGCTTCAGCAAACAGAAACAAAGAAACAGGGTCAACACTTTTGTCAGTGAGACACATTTTACTGGAGTTCAACTAAACATTGTGTAATTATCTTGTCTTGCACGGTATATTGATATGAGAAATATATCACAATACCCTACCATTAGGAAGGGTACAATAGCCTATATTTATTAGTAGTGTGGGGGTAATAATGAGAGGGTGGTGTTGTGCATTGCTATGCTACCACCTGGTGCAGGCATTTTGGGCGAGTTTTTTGTGTCATACTGTATATGCACGCTTCACATACGATGGCTGTTTTCGAGCGGCCACTGCTCTTGGACAAAGCATCGGGAGCAGAGCGAAATATGGCTCTAAAATACTGTAGCTGAGTCGCGCTTATACTTTTGAATGTCTTACTGTTAATGTCTTTCATTGTTGTAAAGCACTTTGAATTGCCTTGTGTTGAAAGGTGCTATAGGGGTTTATCCCAATCAATAAAAATGTCTATATATATATATATATAAATAAACTTGACTTGCCTTGCCTATGAAGGTAATTAAATAACAGAGCTGTTGATTGCTTCTACTGTACATTGTTAAGAGTAGCATAAGCGCACTCTTTAGGTTTTAACCTTTCACAATAAAAGCCCTGGACCATATGTGCTATGTCAACTATGTCAAGTAAGCTTCCAGTATTGCTGACACTTATCTCGGCAAGATTTGAACCGGTTTTTAGCAGCACTTTGACATTAAAGTTGACATTTTCCCGTGAAATTGTTACAGTATCACTATCAAGATTTTTTAGGCAGGTATTTTGATACTGTGTCAACACTAGAATAATGTTGATAATTATGGATCCATCTTAGAGAAACTGAGTAATTACTATGGGGCTTTAAGTATAATGTAGTCACATAAAGCTGCATAGCTACCATAATAAAGTGATACCTCTGATTGTTGAAAGCCTGTGCACTAGATAATACATTGAAAAGCCTCACCTGTAGTAATCTTCCTGACTCGGGAGTTGGCCTCCATGCATGTGATGAGCATGCAGCCACTGCTGCTCCATCGCCATCCTCTGCAGCTCTGCAGACTGGGCATGCATCGCCTGGAGCTGGTGGGCAGCAGACATCTGAGGAATCTGGCCCTGCAGCTCTCGTTGATATGCTCCTACGGGAAACAGAGATTTAATAAAGAGTCAAATTAAAGGGACTGGTTTTAAATTGTTGGCTGTTAGAATGAGTTGATGCGTTCTGAGCATACTTCCTTAATTCTCCACAACATTAGAAAATAAAAACGTGTTAACACTTGAGCAGTGAGTGTTTACGTGTGGTTTTATGTCTTGTTTGTTCTTATAATGTCAGAGCTGCTCCAGCGTATCATAGTTGCTAAATGTATTGTCAACATTTCCCAGGGACAAACATTGTATTTATTTTTCATGCTTTTTTATAGATTTGTGTAAATCTGTGTGTTATAAGAACCATCTCTGTTAAGCAGGCTTTAATTGTATCTGTATACTTTTATTCACTGCTTTTATCTTTTTATCGTCTGTGCTTTTAAACTTTTCCCATACGCACCGTCCCTGTCTAATAAAGTAATAACTAAACTAGGAGTTGGGATTACGAACCAAACAGTGGGTGGCGCAGCATCTCATGATCATGAGGGAGATCACCCAGTAGAGCGTTGGGGATCTGGCCCCCGGGGAAGGGGTAGCGGGCCAAACGTGGGCCTCCTTGCAGAGGGTCCAGAGGATGAGGGTTTTGACCTGGACGAAGAAAGTAAATCATTCAGTACATTTTGGTAAAACCGTCAAATGTTCTAAAGTCCTTAAGAATTCTCCCTCACATCTTTCGTCATAGCAGTGAAAAGCTCCAACATCACCTTGCCCAAGCGGATCCTGCTGGTGCAGGTGGAGGTGGGAGTGAACGTGAGAGTGTTGGTGGTGGTGCGGCGTCACATTGAGCATCTGCAGCCTGGCCGCGGGGTCGGCCCCTACAGACGCCATCCTCTCTGCGTGGAGCCGCTCTGCAGTGAGTCGCTCTGCGTAGCTCAGCTCGGGGCGCAGCTGAGGCGCAGCCAGCACCATCCCTCGCTCCATGTGGTTCAGCCCGGGATGGAACTGGGCGAAGTGGTGGGGGGGCCCGGGGATGTGGGGGAGACCGATGGCCCCGTGTCTGGCAAAGTGCTCCATGGGGTTGGCAGATTGGTGTAGCATTTCCATTTCTGGGGGCTTGACCTCATAGCCGGGCTTCATCCTCTCGTGGAGCTCCCTCTCGCGCAGGTTCCTGAGCTCGCGCTCTCTGAGGTTAGGGTCAGCGCCGTACAGGCCCGGCATGTGGTAGGCCAGCAGGGGGTCGCCGGGGCTCAGCGACACGTAGAACGGGTGGTTGCGGTTTGATGGCGACATGACATGGGGTCGGGCGTAGTGACTCAGGGTGCGCAGGGCGGGTGTGTCAGGGCCGATGTAGGGGGGCACAGCAGCCACAGTGGTGGGCGGCTGCTCAAAGGAGGGGCGTCCGTGGCCATGAACCGTCATCTGAACATCGCTCATACGACTGTCGTGGGAGGAGCTGGAGGCTCTCTGCAAGCAAGCAAAGTGTTTCAGACAGTGTTCATTTCAGCAGTTCATTTAGATTAAGTGTTAGTATTGCTTATGTATTATAAATAAGAAATAGACTCACACTCATTGCATTTCTGTCTGCCTCCCTTTCTCTGTCTCTCTCACGGTCTTTCTCCCTTTCACGTTCTTGTCGAGCACTGTGCTCAGCATCTCTCCTCAACTTTTCCACCGCCTCCTCTCTTTTCTTGGCCAGCTTGGAGGCCGTAAGTGGAGTGAAGAACAGGTCTGTTCTGGAACAGGAGTTGTAACCACGATCCAAGTGTTTGATAAACCTGAAAGACAAGATTAAACTATTAAACTTTCAGGAACGATTCAGTCGTTTGTTGTTTAGAGCTCGACTCTTGTCAGTTTTTTAAAAAACAATTTAGGCGCCAACTGTATTGCTGAAATCTAGGAATTCATTAACTCAACACGGACTACCTTCGCAACAAAGTACAAATGGTAACTGCATCATTATTCAGGCTAGTCTGAAATACATGAACCTCTTATTTGTAATGGGAAAAGAATAGGCAATGTTCAATAATCATCCTGCTGCAAACAGCTTCAACCACACTTAATGTAGCTATGATCACAAGCTGATTTGAAAACCAAGAGACACTCCTAACAGACACTTTTGGTTTGAATCCAAATATGTTATTAACAATGGCTCCATTGTTCGTGTTTGATGTTGCTCTTGGTAACAGCTTAACACACACAAAGCAATAGACTTCAACTAAGCCAACATAAAATATATTTCAAAACACAAAACATGACAAAGTAAGCACCTCAATGGATGTAGCGCTTTGAGCACCATAGCTCACTGACTGACTGGAGCGCTGAACTAAAACGAAAGTGCCTCTTGTATTTCAAATACTCTTGTAAAAGAACCACTTAGTTACCAGTTGATGCTTGTCGTTGAAAGCAAAATTAACCAAAACCCCAATTATCACAAGATGAGGGAGATATTTAAAATTTCCCTTAGACAGAGTTCCTCCCCACATACCGTGCAGACTGGCTGGCATGGCTGGCCATGTTGATGATGGTGGGCTCCGGCGAGGGGCTGCGAGATGGAGGCGGTGGGCTCTCAGCCTCTTCCATCTCATCCAGTGGCTCTTCTTTAATCTGAATTTGTGAACATCCTGCTGCCGCGCTCGGCGAGGGTCTCAGAGGTGGATATGACGGCTGGAGGCTCGGGACCGGACCAATAGCAGAAGATGTTACAGGAGGGAGAGGAAGTGAGGCTGCTGCCGGCGGGTGAGAGGAAGTCATGCTTTTTCCAGGGTGGGTCTGCACATGAGAGAGCACTGGCAGCTGGGTAGGAAGGGACTGCATTGGCAAAGGCTGTGGCATGAGCTGAAGGGGGGGCGGCGGGGCGCCCGGAGGATGCGGGTTGGGCAGATAATTGAGGGGCTTCAGAGCAGGGGGAGGGGGGAGATTGGAAGGCATCTGAGGGAAAGGTGTAGAAGACTGATTATGTGGACCCTGTTTGTGTGAACTTGGGATTGGAGTGGTGGGAGGGGGCTTGATTTGAGGGCCAGAGAGAGAAGGCTGGGGGAGCTGAGACTCCCTAAAGAAGGGTGGGGGTCTCTGGAGGGCCTGAGCCGACGGGCCATGGGTCTGCAGAGGCTGTGCAGAGTTGAGAGCTGGGGGGACCTGAAATGCTGGAGAAAGAGGACAATCCTGACCGAGTGCTGGCGGACCGAGTGCTGGCGGAAGAGCTGGCGGAAGAGGGAGAGCGTGAAGGGCGGGCTGTGAGCGGGCGTTTGGTCCAGCTAGCTGACCGGCAGCGGGCTGAGGGGGGTCCGGAGAGGGGCTCTGAGCACCATCAGCAGGAGGAGTGCTTTGTGGTGGCTGATGAAGGATGGGATGGCCCTGAGAGGGGATGGCCTGGGGGGCTGGAGGGTCAGCCGGCCCCCCCACAGCAGCAGCAGCCGGCTCTGGCAGGATCCCCCCGGGCTGGGCCGAGGAGTCGGAGTCGCTCTCGTTGCCCTGCTGCGGGCTGGAGATACTGGGGGAGGAGCTGCGGTTGTCCTGGTCGATGTCTTTGGTGTCGCTGCTGCCGTCGTCCTGAGCGCTGCGGCTCTCTGAAGAGCTCTCCTCCTCCACCTCGGCCTCGCCCTCGGACCGCGAGCCCCGAGGATCCTGGAGCAACAAATACACACATTATGTAAATCACGCTTAGCAATAGATTATTAGGGTCGAAGAACTTTTTAAACACCAAATTCCAGCATCAAACACAGTATAGATTGAGACGTAGATCAAGGTTTGAGACGTAGATCACTGTTACAACATTGAGAATTGTTTTAATGAAAACAAGCTGGCTTTAAAGAAGCTCACAAAGAAAATGAAACATGGAGAGAGGCTTGAGTAGATTACAGTGATGACGGACGCTCAAAAACGTAGGGAAAAGTTTCTGTTCATGCCCAAATAGTTTGAACTCAAACACTCTCAATGACCCTTTGTCAAGGCCTTGATTACCCTGCCCCCTCAAATCCCAAAATATTCAAGGGTTTCAGGGACGCATGGAAACCAAGACGACTGTTTTTCTTTGCAGAGATAACATTTTATTTGACTCAAATAGTGGTGAAGTTCCCTCTCACCTGTGTCTTCGGCCTTTTAGGAGTAACTTTCTCAGGCTCTCCCGGCTCCTGGGCAGGACTCTCCCGTACACGCTTTGTTGTCTTTGGTGATGTGACCTCTTCTTTTATCTTCTGTGGAAACCAGATGACATTTTCACAGTGGTGTTAAAAAGAAACAGAAAACAACGATGACACAAAACCTCAATGAGCGATGTTGAACATGCATGTAAGGCTGCAGCAGCATAACATATTATGAATATATATATATATGTTATATAATTCAGTTTCATGCATGCTGGGATGGACTTATCTTTCATTAAATAAACGGCTGAGTTCTTTGAAGATCTCCTCGTCAGAGTCATATTCGAACAGGCCAGCTCGTCTGATAAGAGAGTGTTACGAAGTGTAAAGTTATGTTTACCTTGTTCGTCTTCTTGCTGGATTCGTTCTTATTATCTGTGGAAGAAGATCTCAGTGAATTAGAAGTCGCTCCGCTGGGGGAGGGCTGGCTGCTGGACTGCTGATCCTCACTGGTGGGGGAGCCCGTGAGCCTCCTGTGGCCACTTCTCAAAGATGAAAGCTGGTTAAAAAAATTAATTAAAAGATCAGTATTCAATATTGTTGAAACACATGCAAGGAGAGGTATTTTCCCAGTAAGTTGCATGTTAATCATTTTGACAGATGAGGGTGTGAGATCTCTTGTATATGATCATTGGAAATGTAAGTTGCCCTGACACTTTCTTTTGAAGGTTTATTAAGTGATAAATATAACTGTATGGGCCTTAGGCTTACAGGTGCTCTGCTTCGTCGTGTCCTCATGCCATGCTTGTTGTTCACCTCCTCTTCCTCTTTAGCAGGTTTAAACAGGAATGGAGCGACTGCAGATTTTGAAGCTGGCGGCAGACTTCCATGTTTGCTTTCGTGCGTGTGGCAGGTCGTGCACAGCAACGAGGTGTCTCTCCGCCCATGGTGCCAATCCTTAGAACCTGAAGAAAAGAAAACTTTAGGCAAGAGTTTGAACAAGAGTTTAAAAAAGGTTATAATACTGGTTACACTTTCTATGACACCCATGTCTAGAATAGATTATAAACATTTGAATATGTCAATAAAATCTGTATAATTATAGCTATATAGAGCACTCATTGAGAGTCTTGTAATGCTCTACAACAACAATAATAACATTGAAGTCATTTTATGCACTATTCATTTTACTATTGTAATGTTTCCACTCTATAAACAAAATGTATATTATAACTATAAATACACAGTGATATGACACAATATAAGCATGTTTATAGATGTGTTATAGATGTGTTAAAGACCTTGGCATAATGGAAAGTTTTACCCAAGCACTTTTCACACATTTAAAGGCTGTTACAGAAACGTATAAAACATTAGTACTAAAAAATACTGAGCCCAATAAATCACAAAGACATGCACTGACTTGTTGCACCGCAGTGGCTGCAGCTCTTGATTTCCTGTTCACTGTCTTCACTGTCAAGATCGTCTTCACTGGCAGAACTCGCATCCACTGCAAAGAAATATCAGCTTCAATAAAGTCATCCAGCTCATTTGAATTCCACACTTTGTCACAACGTAATGTCTGAAGCTCACCTGAATAATTCAGCGATGGGGTTACGGGGACTGCTGCAGAGCGAGTCTTGGCTTTACGAGAGGACGGCTGTCGACGTTGCTGCCGATAAGCTCTAGTTCCCGCAGCCTCAGGAGTTTTCTTCCAGTGGTAGTAGAACGTGATCAGCTCCCCCTGAGGACAACAACACAGGACTCTTTAGAACAATCCCGGTTATGTTTCTAATACAAAATAAAGCTGCCGTGAAATCACTGCATGCACTAACAAGAATGTTGTATGCAAAATGAGAAGTGTTCAATTACAGTCTTTTTGCTGGGCAGAAAGTCTTTCCGGATGCGGAAGAAATTCTTTCCATACTGTCTCAGGCCTTTGATGAAGCGTTTCTGTGGGGGGGGGGGGGGTGTTAGGTTAGGTGACATACAGTTACAAGAAAAAGGCTCCAGTTTAGACAAAGTTAATTTTGTGATGTATAGAAAAATGTATTAAACACAAACAGTTATTATAATGAAGCACTAGACTGGTAGGGGTAAAACAAATACTATTTTACTGCAGGCCTTCATATTAAAGTGATTAAAGTTCATTAAATACCTTATAAGACAAAGTTGAATGGACTCTGAACCGTCTAAAATGCTAAGTATAGTTACATTCATAAACAGTTGGCATCCTTTTTATCCCCAAGGATTTTTTCCGCCTGCACAAACATTCTGAAGGTCTAACATTGACTGACCTTCAGTGCTGTATTACTAACTAAAGGCGTCTCACCACATCATCCTCAGACCAGCATTTCTCAATGAGCTTCGGCAGAGGCTTCTTCACCAGGCGCTGGAGAGCTTTTGCTGCATCATAGTGACTCGCATGGAGCTGGAATTGATCAAAACAGAGATGTTTGAATAAATCTTTAGCATCTTTACTGGATACAGATTAAGTACATTTGAGTTGAGCTCCACACCATGTTGAGTGCGTTGAGTGTGGTATCATCACGGGAGGCTGCAAGACATCCATCCTCTGTTGACCCACCGTCACACATCCCTGCAAACGCTGCCATGCTCCTGGAGAAAGAAAAAGGTGAAGTTAATACCAAATCTTTCTAGAAAATGTAGTCTGATTATTAGGAGTGTTTCTGAAATCCTTGATAATACTGCTGTCTCCTGCAGAAAAAAAAGCATTGTTAATAGTAAGGCTGAACCCAATGTCATTTTTCTTTAACATTCAAAGCTGCTATTGAGGTTTTCTTTTAAAAAAAACATCCCCATCTAGTTGTTCACAAAGGACACGAAAATAATGAACAAACTTTGGCAAATATGCTCGCCTTATACGTGACTGAAGAGAGTCAAACCTAGGTGACACACAGTTTAGTGCCGACACTGACCTGGCCGCTCTGAGGTACATCAGAAGGTCACAGTCATTGACCCCCGGCGTCCACATCAGATCCTCCCTCTCCGTCTGAGTCTGCAAACTGGGAACGGGCCGTGGCTGCAACTCTGGGAGTTTGGCCTGCAGTGAGACCAAGACAGTACCGGAAACAAATGTTGGACCAACCTTAAAGAACTCAACTGAATCTATGTTGAAAAACTGAGAATTAGATGGTAAAAACCCAAGCACTGTTTAAAATACAATACTGACAAGATGTTTAAGACTTGTTTCAAAGTAATTGCCAAACAATGATTTACATTTTGATTGATTAAAGTGTCAAACAATGGTTATTATGTGTAACTAACTAAGGTAATTAATGGATAAAGGATTTCCTTATAATCAAATAGATGTAGTTGTTGTGTGCTAGTAGTGCCTGCTCGAATCTGTTTAACATAATGTGATACTCAAAAAGAATTTCAAATGTAACACACAACAGAATAGCATAGACTGTCACTGTAAGACGTGTAAATAACAAATCATACCGGACAGACAGTTCTCACAAGTTACATAATGAGCTTTATCCAACACTCTGCAATCTCTGTATACATACTTATTCAAATCAGTGTTTCTACAAATAGACCTGCAATGATTAGCTGAAAAATCATTGTCCAAGAAAAACTATTTTGAATCAATTTGTTAACAGAAAGGTCCAAAAATGATGATTTCAAGACTCTCTAATAAGGATATTTCCTGCTTTTCTCTGTTTTATATCATATTAAACTAAACATCATTGGGTTTTGGACTGACATTTAAAGACACCACCTTGTAGATTTTATTTGTTATATTTTATAGACCAAACAATTATCAATGAATCAATTGGCATTATATCCATAAATAATCCATAATAGTCAGAAATGCTGTCACCATCTACCCAACTAATTCATTTAAAAACACAAAATATAAAGGTGTACCTGATGACTTTGTCCCACTCTTATCTCTCCCTGTGTGCTGTTCAGGCTCCTGGAAAACAAAAATAAAGCATTGAGTCATTATCTGAATTAATAATAATTTGCCACCTACAGTCATTGGACATTGGCAAAGAAAACGTACATTCAGTTATGTCCACAGTTGAAAGTGAGTGCGCTCTTCAAATAAGGGACACAAATCACAAAATGTAGCAACAAACATGATGTCCTGGTTTTATTATGCATTACACTAAACCAAGAGACTGCTATTATAATACTGTTATTACACATTAGTGGTATTTAAAGCGTATACAATGTAGTTACAACAACTAGCAGTTGAAAAGGAGAAATTATGATGATATTCTGTTAAAATTATAAGCCAGAGAGTTTTGTCTGCAGAAAAAGTCAGCAAGCAAGCTCCCAAAGTGTAGCAAGCACAAGTACTGCGAGTTGAAAACTGTGAGACGATTGTACAATTGTGATATTGTTGTGTTTACAATAAACGAGTCAGTGCAGGAAGTCTGTCTGCTATATGCACTGTTATCTGATGGGTAATTATCACAGTACATACGTGTGATCGATATCCTGGCTGTCAGAGCAGCTGTGATTTCAGCATCAGAATAACATCCCGCCCCTACACCAGCAAGAGCCAATCTCAGCTGTGACCTGCGACGTTTCCTTATATTACATGAATGAAATCCGACGCTAGCTACCGCAAAAGACTGTCTGTCAATCAATCATACATGAGCTGCTAATTTTTACGGTCATCATTACGAGAACAGTGTGTGCTACTTAGTGAAATCCTAACAGGTTGACAGCAGTCGGCTGTCTTGGGGTTAACTGCGAGCTAAAGTATGCAATCAATAACAAATATCAATGTTACTTAGCGTGCACGACACGTCGCTGACACACACACAGCGACCAGTGTCAGCACACCCACAGGGAATAACAACCGATTAAATAAACGATGCACAATCTGCATATGCTGACATTATTTGAAATAATACCTGCAGAAACAACTGCTTGTTGCATTTAGGCGTTCATATAAACATGTGTGTTTTCAACCAGGAGCTGCTAGCTGCTAACCAGACAGTAACATTACGCTGTTATTTGGCTAGCTTGTTAGCCAGACACGAACTTCGTGACCACTGACACTCCGACTATTTCACACACACGGCTCTCAAAGTCACGCTGCGAAACTGTTAAAAATACATATTTAATGCACAATAACTCAAATATATTTTCAAACGGTAAGTTAATCAAGTTACCTCCGCGGACTGAACAGGTCGTCCATGTCGAGGGCTGTTTGGATGTGGCTTGTTGACACTACGCAGCGCAGTGGGCGATACACACAAAAACTATGCGAATCCCCTATTACATGGCTATTCAAAATGGAGGCGGTGTAGTGGAGGGAGTCTGTCTATTTTTTTTCCCAGTGCAATGACCTCAGCAGCCACAGCTAAGCCTTCAAAGTTCTCTGGGTGTGCATAACTGAGCATGTGCCGTGGAGAGGCTGCTCATCATCAGCTGCTGCTGCTTGGGGAGGAAGCCTCCATGAAACACTCTGTGGTTATTAAACTATATTATGTAAACCATGACAGTAACATCCGACCGACACAAACCGCCCTGAATAACCACTTACTAACATAATGCAAGGTATGCCGTATTTAATGGGTCGTGGATTATAATATACAATACGAAAGTACACATCACAAATAAATATATGCATTTGAAAAAATAAAATAAATGTATCATGTGGATGCGATCTGTTGCTGTGATTTAGCGGGTACACCGGGCAGCTTATCACTTTAATTATTTCTAATGTATTTGTTTACACATGCAAAAAAAAAGAAAAAAAGAGGATTTATTTCAAAATAACAGATAAATCGATGGACAGATGCAAAGACTCTCAAGAGGGCCACTCCCCAGTGTAAATCCTTTATAAAACGAAACTAATTTAAAGGTTTAAAAAAACCTCTGCAATTTGCATGTGATTTAAAGTATGATTGGTAAAACACATATTATCCAAGTTTTAAAAAATACAATATATTTGGTAGGTTTTAATCATTATGTACATAATATAGATACATTATAGCATTTTGTTGACACAGCAAACAAAATCTGAATAACACTTGCATTTATTACCGATATGTCTTTTGAGATATATTAACAGATTACACATATGTATATTTTCCCCTATTTTGAGGCTACAAAGATCACTAAATGTATTTTCATACTGAGGTACCCATTAGTTTTAATTTACAGTATTAAGGTCGCTGAAATAATATGACTGGGAATATATATCATTTTAAAAAACAAATTAAAACCATTTACAACAGCAAAATGAAATAAATAATCAGGATACATTTGGTCACTAATACAACTTTATTATTAACTGTCTCAAAGTGCAGATTTTGTGATAACAGTTATTCAGCGCTGCAAATGTATTTTACTCAAGTTATTTTAACCCACACTAACAAACGGAACATAATACAGTAGAAGACTTGATTGTTATAATTTCAGTAAGTACAGTAAGTGCTCTATAAATTAATTACCAAATAGCTCCGATGTGTATTTCATTTCATGTTTTTAGTTTATTTTATCCAATGTGTGGTCATGGATTTACCCTGCATGGATCCATTTGTATGTTAGGTAAATGCACCATCCATTTAAATTGGCTTTCTGAAGTTTTTGCCAGCAAAACGTGCTTTGTCCCCCAGCTCCTCTTCAATTCTGCAATAAAAAAAAGGAAAAGAAATAAGGAGAATAAGTTATTATTATTTTGTATGCATTTATTCTTTACATGTAGACCTTTCCCTTTGTTTTTAAAACGTAAAAAGTTCATAAACAATATGAGCCAAGAACACACACAATTCTGTTAATTGTCCAAAATGAATTCCCAAGCAATAACACAATATAATGCATGCACGGCCGCATTTAAAAACTTTTACACTATTCGGATGATATTCCTCATTTTGTTTTAGACTTACCTAAGTATCTGGTTGTATTTGGCCAAACGCTCAGAGCGACAGGGTGCCCCAGTCTTGATCTGAAATTGCATGATAAAATGTGTACAATGACTTCAGTGTAATAGGGATTATATTTTTTTACATTTATGTCAAAGGCATTACATTCTCAAAAGAAACTAGGGCTATAGCATGTCTGTCACCATCCTTAAAAGATAAATGCAGTATAATTTTAAGGCCTAAACACCACCAAATATGGATTAAAGCAGAATATTTTGTGTAGGAAATTACTACATCTATTGTTTAAAAAACAAAATGTACTTTTACATCTTACAACACTCAAGAATTATTCGAAATGTTTGGATCGGATGTCTTAAATTATCAGAAGGAAATACTGCATTTAAACAGAATAAAAAAGACATTCATTAAATGCAACAACAGAAAAAGCATTTGAATATAATTATGTCAACGTATTGGATGCCGCTTCTATTCGGTACAGCCCTAAGAGTCACACTCAAGCATTCCCTTTTTTAATCGGCATTTACCTGTCCAGTGCACAAGCCGACCACCAGATCTGCAATGAAGGTGTCCTCGGTTTCTCCAGAGCGATGGCTGACCATCACCCCCCAGCCATTCTCCTGAGCCATCTTACACCTGTGAGCAGGACCAATGAGGGACATTACCGGTCATTGTGTTGTTTATAGTCTAATACTCAATTGATCTATAGACACATGCTTGATTTATTTTAGATGTCAAGTATTGACTTACGCTTGCATGGACTCAGTTACTGTGCCAATCTGATTGACCTTAAGCAGCAGGCAGTTGCAGGCCTTGTCCTCCACAGCCTTGCTGATGCGATTAGGGTTTGTCACCGTGAGATCGTCTCCAACAACCTGGATCTCTGTGCTGGCTGTGAAGCTGGACCAGGCCGCCCAGTCGTCCTGGTCAAAGGGATCCTCGATGGAAACCACTGCGAGTGAAAACATGCAGACATGATCGTTAGGGCTTCAAACTGAAATCTGTTGTTCCATCAAAAGAGTCTTCAAAACCAAATCAGACAGCTCCATAATCAACCAATCCCAGCTTGTTATCAAATAAGTAATATATTAGGTCCAACAAGTTAAGAAACTTGAGTAATGTCAAGTTTTATCGTCCATCATCAATTTTATAAAAAAATGATTGGGAGTTCATAGGTAGTCCCACGTGAATGGGGTTATTTGTACCATAGTCTAACTATGCCACAAGGTCCCAATAATAAGATGTTTTAACAAATTTGATTCATGTCATCATTGGCAGGTAGAGATCATCATCGCTTGTAAAAACAGTATATAAAATGCAGGTTTGAACTAACATTTATAACATTGTACAGGGTTAATTTCATGAGACCAAAAACAGTGTGTGTTGTGACAAACAGAAATACAAAATAAAACTCCCCTTGGCATTCACAGTTGGTTTTGCAACTACTAACATATCGAGTCAAAGTAAACAAATCTGTGTAATCTTACTTTTTGGAAAGTACTTTGATGAGGTTTACTTGCTTCAAAAAAGGACATGACTTTCAACCTTGTTCCCCTCTTCTGTTTAATATTTGTTTAAGACTCAAGCTGCCAAGTGCTTTCTATTGTGTATTTTAAGATCCAAAATAGGAATTTATGTTAATATGAACATAAGTGTTGTTTTTGAAAGCTTCCCAAGGATGAAAAAAGGTGGTTGAAGTAGAAAATCAGTGTTGAAGAAAGCAAACAATGTGTGTAGCTCACCTTCATGAGATTACATTTGTACTATATTGTATCCTGCTCTCTACCTGCTTAATCATGTATAAAAGGAGAAAGTGTCTGCACGTTACCGGGATAATCCTTCACAAAGCTCTTATAGAGATCGGCCAGCTCGTCAGGGCTGATGTAACGGCTCGGGTCATCGGGGGACTTGAAGTCCAGATCGTATTTTCCCTCCCTGTAGAATTCAGACGCTGCCACATCCATGCCGATCACAACCTTATCGGTGTATCCTGCCTTGGCGATGGCCTCCTTCACTAACTCCAGAGCTGCAGAGTTAAACAATCAGTATGACAATCCACTAGAACACAATCATCAATTGCAGAACCATCAGAACAAGTGACATTTTAAGTCGGCAAACCTTTCCAAAAGTGTTGTTTTGTTTTTTTAAAAACACGTTCTCTGCCTGTTTACAGTGTTTTCTTTTTCTTCTATTGGCTGTACTTTGGTCTTTTAGT
Source organism: Pseudochaenichthys georgianus (assembly GCF_902827115.2). Lineage (NCBI taxonomy): Eukaryota > Metazoa > Chordata > Actinopteri > Perciformes > Channichthyidae > Pseudochaenichthys > Pseudochaenichthys georgianus. The sequence goes on along the minus strand of NC_047507.1, from coordinate 18,970,519 downwards.
TTAGTTTTGTTTTTTTGAGAATATAGCAGTTTAACACTGGACAATTTATTTTTGGAAAATAAACCAGAAAGCTGTGCTTATCTTTAAAATGGTTTATTTACCAGCAGCTCAAAAATAAATCATCCCTTTTACCTTCTTTGTTCTCCAGAATGTTTGGAGCGAAGCCTCCCTCATCGCCCACATTGGTGGCATCCTGACCGTATTTCTTCTTGATGACGTTTTTGAGATTGTGGTAGACCTCTGCTCCAATGCGCATGGCTTCCTTAAAGGTGCTTGCACCAATAGGCAGGATCATGAACTCCTGCATGGCGAGCTTGTTGCCTGCATGAGAGCCGCCATTGATCACATTAAAGGCCTGGTGGAGGTGGAGAGAAAGGAGAGCTGTGAATTAAAAATCCCCTGGAAGGTAAACTAAATAATGAAGAAAATATACCAGGATATTGATGCATGTATCAAAGATACTCACCGGCACAGGCAAGATGACCTCTGGGTTTCCTGCAAGGTCAGCAATATGACGATACAGGGGGACACCTTTTTCTGCTGCACCAGCTTTGCAAACAGCCAGGGAAATACCCAGGATGGCGTTTGCTCCAAATTTGGCTGTTTGGGGTAATACAAAAAATATTACCATTCATTTATGTCTACCTACTGCAATCAGAAGGGACATTAATAATACAAAATCTCAGATCTAAGAACATGCATCAAATATTTGTATAAAATACTGCATAATGCAATATAATCTACTAAAGTCTTTTTTGGGAGTTATAATACTATGATCCTATAAAATGTCTGTGGGTGACCTGCAATTATGAAGTATTTAAATACATGACCTAATAAGACAATACTTTAATTTGTATATTATTAATGTTCTATACTGTACACCATATCTCCATGCTTACAACTATAACTATACAGCATTTAAGCAGTTCTATGTTAGTTCATCATCTATTGTAGACTATAGGTAATCGTAACAAATGTTACCAAACGTTTTTCTTACAGGTCACATAGGTCATCTGACCTCAATTCAACTGAACTTGTGTTTCACTTGTCAAACACAATATCAATGGTGTCAGACTAATGGAATATATATTGTAACCTTAACCTTAGAGTAAAGCATAGCCTTGTTTTTTACAGAATGATCATCGTCACTAACATTTGTTCTCCGTGCCATCCAAGTCAATCATCATCTGGTCAATTTTCTCCTGCTCAACCACAGACAATTCCTGAGGAGACGAGAAGAACAAGATGGGAATGATTAGTGTTGGGGAAATATTTTCCTAGGCCCATAACTTTGACCCAGTTTATCAGTTTGTTCTGCCCTCACTGAGCACAGGAATGCAACCTTGGGCTGCTGTGCTCTCAGTGTTTTGTCTCCCTATTCCTGCCTGTTGGCGTCACCTGATAGAGGTGTTGTAGTGCTTTGCCTGTTTGATCTTGTAATGCAGCATGTTGATTATTCTCTCAGAGCTAGCTAAATACATGGGACTGGGGTAGAGATCTTCAGAATTGGTCGGGCAACCACTGTGTCACCTCTTGACTGCAGTACATGTCAATTCTCCGGCATAATAAACCATCAGCGTTTGCCATCAAGCTCCAGCTCTCCCCGTGTCACTGAGTTTCGTCTCCATTGCTCCAGAAGTTTCCATCACAATTAGTACCAAAACAATGAACAGTCCCACATTTGTTTATTTGTGACAGTGATAATTATCTTCTTACCTGGCCAACAAGTGCAGGTGCAAGAGTTGAATTTATGTGGTCTACGGCCTTTGAGACTCCTACAACAGAAAGATAAGTTATGTTACAGTGTTATGGACAAAACATGCGACAAAAGCATTGATATAGATATGCATGCAGCTTTTTTTTTTCTCAAACACACACACAGAGATTCATGCAATTGTATTTTTTTATAAACTGCTTTTAATGATCAAACTTATTTTCTCTTATTGAGCATGTCAACACAGTTTTATGTCACCATCAATCCACGGGCTTAACATCAATACTGGAGTGAGAGCATGCTTTACTGACAATGCACCATGCTATTCAAGCATTCAGTGATCAGTTGTTATGTTGTTGTGGGATTATTGGTCTAAGGCAGGGGTTTTCAAAGTGTGGGAAGGTGAGCTTTCCCTCAGAGAACATAAGAACAGCCTCGCCACCCCCTCCCAATTATTAATGCTATTATTGTTGCTATAATGCAGGGGTATTTCATTGCATTTCAAAGAGGTCCAGTAAGAGAAATGTCATTAAATTCTCTGTCTACCTTTCTCTTTTTTGAGCACGCCACTTGAAATTACTCCGACTGTTTCTCTCTTCTTATCTCTCGTTCTCGTGTGTGTGTGTGTGTGTGTGTGTGTGTGTGTGTGTGTGTGTGTGTGTGTGTGTGTGTGTGTGTGTGTGTGTGTGTGTGTGTGTGTGTGTGTGTGTGTGTGTGTGTGTGTGTGTGTGTGTGTGTGTGTGTGTGTGTGTGTGTGTGTGTGTGTGTGTGTCGTGCTGACTCACTGATTGCACCGATTTGATTGGCTGAATAGTGTCACCTCCTTAAAACATTAAACAATAACTTTTTTAAACCTTTATGTTTTAAACATCGTGGATAAATCCTTATATGCTCCCGGCAACACACTGACCGTCAACTTTGCCTTCTTATTACACTCACCCCTACTTTAGAGGGAACAATGACTCTGCGTCTTTGATGCACACAGGCGGATGATGTGGGGATGCAATTTAAACTGCAGCTGACCGCTTTTGATTCAAAGTCAATGCGGAAAACCCGCACTCACACAGGTAGGTGGAGGTGAAGGGAATGAGCACTTTACAGCATTGTTGGCGAGGTGGGGGAACTCGGTCTCCACAGACAGTCAAAAGTGTGCAATTGACGTTTTCTGCCAGACGCTGTCTCCTCTCTCATTTTAGGTAACTTCACAAAAAAATCGATCCATGTTGCCGCTCGCATTAAGTTAACTGGCTAGATTTCACTGTTTCTCGTAATTTTTTTATCACGCTGCACATCCCCTGAAGCTCTCTGGCAACCCCCCCCCCCGGCCCCCCGGGGAGGCGCGCCTCACAATTTGTCAAAGGTCAATTAGAACGTTTTTGTTTTTTTTTTTAAATTGAGAGGGAACAGGCAATCATGACTCACTAACCCTTTCACATCTAACGGGAGGAAAAAAAGAGAAAGAGAAACATTTTACATTTAAAAAAAAAAGAAGGATGAAATATAGCATTTCAGAATTGTGCTTTAACACTAGAACCGCCAGAGGTCGCTGTATACCTAAAACTTCCAATGGGTAAAATGTATCCGCTATTGATTTTCAAGGTACAATGTTCTTTTATTTATCATACATAACAGTGAGTTTTGATCGCACAGGGATGAAACTTATATCAATAGAATCTGTGGACGATATGATATCGTTTGTGCAGATAACATGAAGTATAAAATATCGCTACGAGTGTTGATTTAAACGCTTGTTGTTAGACTTGTGTTTTGTTTAGGTACAAATCTCTCTATCTATAACTATCTATCGATCTATCTGTAATGTTCTATGGACGTATAATTGTCTACATAAACAGACGACGCGGACTACTTCTCTCATTCCGAGTGTCCATCTTTATTCAACTGGCACGTAACCTGCACACATGCATTACGTCCTCAACGTGAGCTCAGTCATCCAAGATCTTGTATTCTCCAAGATGTTACATTATCTATAACTATCTGTCTATCTCTATACATTTATCTCTCTCAATCTATAAGGAACCACAGTAGACAAAAGGCGTTGCTATAGCAACACGTCATGTTTACACTGCATTTTCTATGAGGTAAATATTACCCGCTGGCGGATATAGGTATAAATTGCATTTTTCTTGGCGATTTTTTCAATCTGACTTCATATTGACAATTGTTAACAACAGAGGGTGCTACATAACACACTTTCAGGAAAAGTCACGGACTGGGAGACTTTGTATGTAACTTTTTTTCAATAACATATTAATCAAAAAACAGCTGCGGGTAAAATGTACCCTTTGGCGGTTCTAGTGTTAAACTTGTAGGCCTATAAATAATGACAAATATTCAATAACATTGAATACTGTACTAAGATTTTACTTGTGATAAATAAAACAGATTATAAACTGTACTCAGTTCTGCCTTCCTGCTGCTAGATAGGCTTACGCACCTTTCCCAAGGTAGCGGGACTTGTCATTGTCCCTGAGCTCCAAAGCTTCGTAGATTCCAGTCGAGGCACCGCTTGGTACAGCTGCTCTAAACAAGCCTGTGAAATGTACGTGAGGACAGAACAGTGGTGACTCAACAATCACTAATAGTATTAGATTTATTTTGTCAATATATACATTTTTCAATAAGTCATAAACCTACCTTTGTCAGTGTAAAGGTCCACCTCTACCGTGGGGTTTCCACGAGAATCAAAGATCTCTCTGGCGTGGATCTTGACAATAGACATAGTGTAGGACCTTGAGAGGAGAAAGAAAAGGTGAAGTTGTTACTATCCTAGGGTCTTCTTGTTAAGGGTGTGCTGTAGCTAAAAGAATCATGCAAATACTATACAATCAAAAAAACTATTTCTCGTTTGCTTTTGGCGCACCTCTGCTTTTACTCGCTTTCCTCCTTGGAGCTCACTCACAAAAATATCCTGATTTAGCTTCAAGCTTAGGAGTGCTAACAGGCATGCTTCCATCCTAATTGGGTTAGACCTTCTCATCTGATGAATCACATGGCAGTAAGGATGTAGAAATGGCTTCATCCTTCAAGGATGGGTTCAAATTGCAACAACAATTTGCTGCATTAAAATGTAGTCAATAAGGATTTAAGTTTTAAAAGTCATGATGCTTCCTTCATTACAATATCAATGATGCAGTAGCAAAGTCCTTCTGCTATAGGACAGGATATCCTCAATAATCCCTCCCAATTGCATGCCAGATAAACAACCAGGCAGGCAAAGTAAGAGAAGCAGAACCAATGAGTAGGCTAACCACGGCACATATTATGTGAACAAAGTGATAAGATATACAGCTATTTCCTGCAAAAAGCAATCGTTGTAAGTGCATGAATCCATGCATGTTTGGCTAAACATGTTTAATAGTTAAGGCTAATATAGGGGAAAGTTAAATGAAAGTCACTGTTTTTATAGGCATGATCACTTTATCCTTGACCTTGGAAATAGTACCTTCACACACACGCAAATGAGCTCAAGGACAACTTAATAGTGAAGGAAAATCTAGCAAGTGAACATGGAGTGAAGGTGTTGTTTATCACTGAATCTCATTAACAATGTGACAGCTTTGGTTACATTTTGAAAAAGCAACTCAATAACGAATTGGCTAGGATTCATTATTGCATAACATTAACACCTCGCAAACTGTCTCACCTCTGTCTACCCAAATCAAATACAGTTTAGGTTAGTTTTGTCGCAATAACTTTAAGCAGAGTACGCACTTAATTCCAGACCCAAAACACAGCGTTTCACATTACTGATTTGGTTGTGACAAACATAAGCTAAAGCTAGCTAACTAAACAAACGTAAAACAAAAACACGGGTATGTCCACGGGCTACTCGCAAATCAGAAAGAAACAAAGGCAATATGACCGATAACAGAGACGGATTCAATGTACATAGATGGCTTTACCTTGATGTCAAAAGCAGACACGTTGAGAAGAAGTCGCAGCTGAGTGAAGAGAGAAGTACTTTCTTCTTCTTCTTTTATTTCGCTGCACGCTCGTCGCCTTGTGTATGCCCCCCGTGGTTTTTAATGTGAACTACACCAGATAATCATAACTACCCTGGATGAAACTAGAATCAGAGAGAGCAATATTTACATGAAAAATATATATACCAAAAAAACTACATACATTATAATCTGACAAAACACTCAAATAAAATACAATCAAATCAAATATGTGCAGTAGTGGTATGAAAAGTGGAAAGCCGTGCACTTTGTGTGCAAAATGTTGTTGACCTGAAAAAGTCCTTTGTGCTGGACTGACAGTGTATAAGAAGACATTGTTCACATAGTGTGCATTAATGTAATGCATAGTATCAGATTAATTTAAATATAAACATAGAAAAGAATAGAAAAACATAAATAAGAATTATAACTGTGTGGTGGGCGTTTTTCTAAAAATATATAACATTATGAAATATATATAATATTATGAAAAGATGGAAATATACGCTTCAATAACATTCTGAAAAAAGGGATTTATAATGTATTGGTTGTGCAGGAATGGGATACATAATATAGAAATGTTATTTATTGGGATAAACCCCTTGAGATGCACCATCTCGTTTTCAAGGGGGTCCGTACATAAGAATATTACAATGCGCATCATTACAGAAAGATGTAGGGTTTAATTACTTTCTATGTGTCATTGGAACATGTATTCAGTAATGGGTATTTTAGATGTAATAAATAGATTATGGGGTTATAGATGATGTTGTAATGGACTACAATTTAGTAAAACTGATTAAACATCAAGACTAAATAGATTGCAGAATATGAAAAAGGAAAATAAAAATGTGCACGTTAAGCCAGTTGCATTGTGTTCTCAGTAGAGGGCAGTCATTCTACTTTTAGAGGAAACGAGCGGCAACCACCACAGAAAAAGTGGGTTCCGTAGGGGTCGGAATACAATGGATTCCATATTGTGATTAGAATCAGACATCAGGAAAGCACAGACCAACAAGGAAGTAGTGATTGCAGTCTTCTTTGATATTGAAAAGGCTTATGACATGCTCTGGAAGGAAGGACTACTAATCAAGTTAAAATCATTGGGAATTGGTGGTAAAGCATATAATTGGGTTATGAATGTTTTACTGGACAGAAAAATACAAGTAAGAGTAGGTGCAGAATATTCAAGTGTGACAGAAAGTTAACATGGAGCAATCATATAGGAAAAGTTCAAAATAAATGTAAAAAGGTCAACAATGTACTTCAGTGTTTTGCGGGACAGGAGTGGGGAGCGAGTAGGTCATCACTTCTGAATATATATTGGGCACTCATCATGAGACCTGTATTCGATTATGGGTGTATAGCGTTCATGGCAGCAGCAGAATCAAACCTTAAAAAGCTGGATGTCCTACAAGCTCAGGCCCTGAGAATATGTAGTGGAGTTTTTAAAACATCTCCAGTATCAGCAATACAGGTGGAAATGGGAGAAATGCCTTTAAGGATAAGAAGAGTGAAGTTAATGTTGGCATACTGGGTAAAGCTTCAGGGGCATAGTCAGGCCCGCCTTAACCTGCCATCAGGCTGATGGCAGGTTAAGGCGGGCCTGACTGGTTTTGTAGGCCCCCTATTTAAACAACAAATGAAAGTCATTTATAGCCTCGGCAGGCTCTGTGATCGCACTTCTCCACTCTGCTCTGCGCGCGCCTGGTCCTCTCCTCCAGATGAGTGACGTATCGGGCCTCCCTCATGTATCTGTCCGGTTGCCGTTGGCTCCCCTCCACGTAGCAAGTCCTCGTCGTCCTCTCATCTCCTCCAACAGATAATGTCCCTCCTGTCTGTTTTTCCTCTCCCGCTACTCCATCGCTATCAGAACCAGACGGCTTACTTGGCTCCGAGGCCCCGCGGCCGGCACCGCTACCGCTCGGTACAGAACTCATCTGTCCTTCCTCCTCATCCTGGCCTACAGGTTTAAAATAACCTGTAAGCTTCGGCATTTTTTGTAATAGCTGCTTGTCTCGAAACTCCTTTTCCCTCAACAATTTCCTTTCCCGAGCGCCACTCTCAAACTTTTTCTTCTCAAACTTTTTCTCCTAAACAACCTTCATCTGTCACTCAATCACTCGCAATTTGAATAAGTCACATGTGAAACATATTCTCATTCTGATTGGCTGTTAAGTGGTGCCCACGGACTGTTACGGGGGCATCTCTGGAATCCATCGATCTGATTGATTAGCGGAGCAAATGATCAAAATACTACGGAGGGAAGATATTTTCGTTTGGATTACTTTTCTCGGGGAAGCTTGCGAGTGTGTGTGTTTGTGTATTTTTGCGTTTGTGTGTATTGTGTTTGTTTCCCGGGGAAAACACTCACGAGAAACACAGGCTGTTGTTATGCCTGCTGTGACGTCAAGTTACTCCGTTCTCCGCTTGTAATTATGCCGAAGCTTCAAAGTTGTATTTATCTGAATTTGCCGAAACAATTTTAATATTCTGAAAGCCAAGACTTTGTTTATTTGAAACCAGATGAAAACAAACTGTAACGGACCCTGCCGTGTTATCTATGATTACTATACGCCTACCTTCATAATGTCAGCCGGAGGGAGGAGGAGTGAGTGGCGAGTGAGAGCTGTCATCTTCCCTTTACAAGCTTCAAACATTTATTTATCGTGTGATTTTGGAAATAAAAGTTTCATATTCTGAAATCCAAGACTTTGTTTATATAAATGTTTTGTAAAAACATCCGAAATAAAAAACTTTTTTTTTTTAATTAATTTTTTTTTTTAAACGTTTGTATTGGCTCATGATAGGCCCTTGATCTCCGTAGGCCCCTGGGCTTCAGCCCAGGTCAGCCCGTGCATTAAGGCGGCCCTGGGCATAGTGATAGTCATCCTGCGAAAAGTATTTTTGAAAGACTGCTGGGAGCACAATGAGTCACATTTAACAAGTTTTGGATGTATTGGCGATGTTAAAGCAGCAAGTATAGGTTTGAATCAAATACAGTATTGCCCCACAGTTCCAATCTCGTCCATTCCACCCTGGTTGTTCCCAATGCCAAGTGTAGACCTCAATATACGAGAAGAGTTAAAGGAAAAGAAAGAACTACCAGTATGGTGCATAGTCCAGAATTATTTAGCAAGATATCACTCAGACTCAACAATCATATTTACAGATGGTTCCAAAGATCCAGAGACAGGGCGTGCAGGGGTAGCAGTTTATATCCCAGTGAGTAATACACATAAAGAAAAGGGTAACAGACTATGTGTCAGTATACACCACAGAGTTGTTGGCATTGGTGTTGTCATTGAAATGGATAGAGGAGAAAGAAATACATTATAGTGTAATTGCATCTGACAGCTTTTCAGCATTATCAAGTATACGATCAGGCAGATCTTCATTTAGAATGGACATAATAAATGAAATATTTCTAATTTTAAATAAAATGCAAAACAAAGGCAAAGCAACTCGTTTCATCTGGGTTCCTGCTCATGTTGGTGTGGAGGATAATGAACAGATGGATATTCTGGCCAAACAAACACTCAGAATTATGAACATAGACATAGAAGTTCCACTCAGCAACGCGGAGGTTAAAACATTCATTCAGAAATATGCACAAACAACATGGCAAGAACATTGGGATCTTAGTGATACAGGAAGACATCTTTATAAAATTCAAAGGTAAATATCATTTCTCGGATGAGAATAGGTCATACAGGTCTCAATCATACATTAAGTATAATAGGAAAGCATCCAACCGGAAAGTGTATACACTGTAGCCAGCCAGAAACTGTTGAGCATGTTTTACTGCTTTGCAGGAAATAGTACTCAAAGAAATGTGCTTTTCCACACACTGAAGAAAGCAACATTCCATGACTTGTCGCTATCAGGGCTGTTAGGGAAAACATCAGGCAATATATATTGTGAGATTATTACGTTTCTAAGAGAAATTGATACATTTAAAATAATCTAGGGTTTTGGTTCTTCGTTTTGTTTTGTTTCTTTTGTTTATTGTTTTCTGCATAGTCTCTTGTCCACACTCCAGTCCAGTTGTTGGCGGTAATGCACCTACAAGTTAGTTTGCCAACCGCCAATAAACACTAAAGAAGAAGAAGAAAAAGAAGAACCACCACAGAAGAAGAAACTCCCCCCATGGACTGAATTGAATGACTGTGCGCGGCTAATAAACTTCTTACTTTTTATTCAAACAGCTTTGTTTCAAGACTACCCAAGGGTGCTGTTTTGAGTGATAATGTCAGGGATACCCGCAGACACATGGCAGCCACCAACAGTGACTCTGGACACGACGTAAGTTTTTCAAATCTGCTGAAAGCTAACTGTGCTAACCTAGCTTTCACTAACGCCATGTTATCAATTTGGAGATGTTTGCTTAGTGTTGGGCTTGCTTGGGTAACATACTCAAACAGATGATATGGCTTTGTATACTCTTAAACACACCATCAGAAAGACGCAAACATAATAATGAACATGCATTGCAGGATGGGGTCTATTGTGGTGGAGTTGTACTGGAGACATGCGCCAAAAACCTGCAAGAATTTTGCAGAGTTGGCCAGAAGAGGCTACTACAACAACACCAAGTTTCACCGAGTAATCAAAGATTTTATGGTTCAAGGAGGAGACCCTACAGGAACAGGTGGGTGCATCACATATTAAAGCACTTTATATACAGATCTTTAATGGGTTTGGCTAGGTAAGGTTTCCTTAAAAGAACTACGTAATTGGCCCAGTCAAAGTGGTAAATCTACAAGGGAAAGACAATTCAGAAGGATTATATTCTAATATTTATTAAATGGAGTCCTTTTAATTAGCACACACTTACGTATTTCTAAAGTAATCACTGGGCCAAGTAATTACTGGGCCATTAAAAAGCTGTGCTGGAAAATGTAGTGAAAGCCCCTTGAGATGGGTCCTCGTTTTAAGGGTGTCCTACTCGTAATACCAACATTAAAGACAAGCTCATGATCATACATTATTTTTGGCAACTCATCAATATAACTTGAAACTGTGTGAGTCTGAACTAATAACCCAAATCTGACCTCTTTGACCTTACAAGTGTATAATTAGGTTAGAACCCTGATGTCTCACAGTTCGATGTTCATAACTGTATATTGTCATTTGGTAGTATATCTGTAGTTTACTAATCTGTGTTTTTTTAACAGGTCGCGGTGGTGCCTCCATATTTGGTAAACAGTTTGAAGATGAGCTTCACCCAGACCTGAAATTTACAGGTAATTGCAGTAAGAGAAGAAATACTAAATCAAACAAAATGTTGTAAGTGAGTAAAAATAGCTTCTTAGATTATGAAAAGACTCCGGCAACAGTAGTGCGTCAGTACTGAGTCCTAAATGTTTTTTTTCCTAAATCAATGCTAGATTGATTTCTTAGCTGTTTTTAAAAATGCATGTGTTTAGGGAGTTGTACCTTTTATAAACTAGCAACTCGGTATATATTTAAATTAATTTGTTAAAGTGGATGTATACCAATGTCATGCAAACGTTGTTGCTGCTTTGCTTCAAGAATTGTGTTAGATTCCTAAATATTTATGTAATACTTGTATTTAATGTGGGAATGTTAACTGCAAAAAGTCTGAACATTGTAACTCATTTTATGTGTGTTAGGTGCCGGTATTCTGGCGATGGCCAATGCAGGACCGGACACCAACGGAAGCCAGTTCTTCTTATCTCTCGGACCCACTCAGTGGTTAGATGGGAAGCACACTATATTTGGTAGAGTGTGCCAGGGGATGAGCGTAGTGAACCGAGTTGGGATGGTGGAGACAAGCGGACAAGATCGGCCTGTCGATGATATCAAAATCGTCAGATCTTATTAAACAAATAAGAATTATTTTTTTTTTACTGATTTTTTTATTAAATCAATGTTTGTTAAATGTTTCAAAGTCTCTATTTCTTCATTGTATATAAGACCAGTTTATCTATGACCGTAATGCACTAGCACCAATTTAAAGGTAGAGGAACCGAAAACATTGAAGCCAATATAAATATTGAAATAAAAGTTGAGTAGTAATTCAAGACAGAATAGGAGATCTACTACCAGCTACTTGGATTGTTTTTTTCAAGAAAAAGGCCAACATTTGTCAGGTCCAGGTTAATACATTTGATAACTTGTTTTCCTTTGTGAACTGAAGAAAGAAGTAAAAATATATCAGATTATGTAACATTTTATCCTGGGAATTTTCTAAGAGTTTTCTTATGTACTTTTAGACCGAAAACCATTATAAAGAACAAAATTCACATTATAACTGATTTAAAAAGAAAGAATCCGTAAATAACTTTTTCAAGAAAATAAACGAACCATATTGCCACAAAATATTTTATTGTATAAATGTAAAGTCATGTATAAAGACAGTTATATCTTTTAAATTCAGTTTTCCAATAAAATACTATACCTACAAAAAGAAGCAGTGTTTAAGGCACAAAAGGATTTGCATTATAAATTCAAGCAGCAAGTAGTTGATCACTTATTTTAACAGCATGAACAAGTATATTTATTTGGCTAAATATATGAAATATAAGACAGGAAAAAGCATACATTTAGGTAGTCAATGAGATGAGTTTGTTTTACTGTAGTCAAGGTCACATCACAGATGTAAGAACTAAGAGACTTGTTTCTGATAAATCAATGTCAGCACTACTGATAATGTTAATGTCGTCAGGACCTTCAGAGACATCCGCACATTTTATCACAAAGACACAAAGTCCACCCCTGAGTTGAGTCTACTTTGCCACTGATACTTATCTAAAGTCATGCAATATCTTACAGGTTACATTTTTTTAAAACTGTTTCCCAATTTTTTGTAATTTAAATACAAAAATGAAAACACATTGATTATATCATTGTTTTTTGTGTTAATCTTATAGACATTGTTATAGAGAAATATTTGAAATCTACTTTAGTAAAGGAATTACTAGAAGTGAGGAAGGCCCTTTATAAGCACCATGCTTGTTATTCAACACTCTTGCGTACTTTCACATTTTAGGCAGCACTTTATGTTTAACCATCCTTTTGCTCACTGTGATGGATGTTTATTTAAAATGAATTCAAAGTTTCAGTAAATTCATTTTGATAATGTGATGTAAACAGTAATAAACTACAGTGATTCCCTACTTACAGAAGGCAATAATGTAAAAGTTGTGAATGGGCTGAAACATTCAGAACATTATTGTATTTTAAGATTTGAGGTATTTCAGAAGCACATTTTTGAAAATAGTTTGCAACTCTATTTAGTACAGTATGTACAATCAGTATCTGAAACAATTCCAAATATTAGACATTTAGTATACTGTATTCGGATAGATCCCCTTTTAAAAAAAAACTGGAAACCAATACACACCACCATATAGGATACATATAAAAAATCTGCTCTATATATTTTTGAAATGCAACAAAAAAAGATTATAAAGCAAAAAGAGAAATGGCATTTTATTACACTTAGATGTTTTGTCCAGAATCAGAGGCTTGCAGGGAGGCGCTGATGCTTGCATTTGTCGTTGTCCTCATTGTAAGATCATCTGCAGGTCGGGAGCATGACTTGATACGCTAGTGGAAGAAGGTATTTGTATCGTCAAAAAAGATCACTTCCAGCAAAACATGAACAGGCAACAAAAGCTGGGTTCGTATGAAGTTCAGACACTTTAAATGCTTATTAAAATGGTGGAATAGTAAATGTAAAATGACACTAAAACAACCACCGACCTGCCAGAGAGTTCCTTTTTCTTTGGCCAGTTTGCAGATCATGGTCACAGGAATCATCGAGAGAGATGACATGGCCAGGAACCAGCCGATCCAGTATGCCCACCAAGGATACACGTAGGAGTTGTTGAACTTCAGAGGGGTGTATTTCAGGAGCATAAACACAAGTGTGCCCTTTAAAGAGAAGTAAATAAATAAATATATCAACAGTTAGATAAAAGAAAAGGTCATTTACATAACCACACGTCATTATGGCCTCATTGAAATACCTACACTGCAAACAAGAGGCGTGGCATACATCCAGCAGTACTTCAACAGGGACATAGGTTTATACCCAATCATGTCCTCAATGTTGTCACAGAAGCGGTCAGCACCTAAAAGAGAATAACACATCACACTTACTATACAGTACAGCATGTATTTTATACTACATTTCACAGTTTTATATTTGACGATATCAAGGCTGCTTTGGATAAAAAAAGTTTGTGTTGCATTGTTTATTGACCTAACCAAAGCATTTGACACTGTAGATCACCACATTATGTCTAATGTTATGTTGGTGTCTCGTTTCGGTCATAATGCCATTTGTTGGTTTCAGAGTTATCTAACCGACCGTACTCAATGCGTCAGGTTGGGTAGTACTGTCTCTGACCCTCTCACCTTGGAGAAGGGCTCTATTTTGGGGCCCTTGCTCTTTTTATTATATGTAAACAATATTTGTAATCAGATTCAATGTTCTACCTATCATATGTATGCTGATGACACTATTGCATATTCATGTGCTCCTTCTCTGGATATGGCCGTTTCCAATTTAAAATCAGATTTTATCACGCTGCAGCATGCACTTCTTGATTCCAAACTGCTATTGAACAGTAAGAAATAGCAGCAATGCTTTTTGCTCCCAAGTCAGCGTCCTCTTGCCTCTCCATTGACACCCTTGATGGCGTCTCTGTTGAGTTTGTCGATACCTACAAATATCTGGGCTTTTGGTTCGACAGTAATCTGAACTTCAAACACCGTATTTATGTACATAATGGCAGCCCACTGCTCCTAACACTAGGATGGGTCAAATGCAGAGAAACCGTTTCGTTACATAGTACCTGTACTACTGTACGTAATGACAATAAGTTGAATCTTCTACTTCTTCTTCATCATATTGAAATTCTAACAAAGAAATTGAAATTCACTCTTGGCTTCCTTTTCAGACTTAAATGTTGTTTTTCAACTTCATCCCGTAAAAGGTTGGTCTCTGCCGTAGATTTGCCTGTCCCACTGTTTTGGCGAAACTTGACCCACTCTACCATGCTGCACTGCGTTATATATCAAATGCACCCTATAGGAATCATTGAAAACTGTATAGCCTAATTGGATGGTCCTCACTTACTATGCATAGGATGCAGCATTGGTTTTTATGTATAAAGCCATTTTAGGTAAGCTTCCACTGTACATATGTGCCAGATTTGCTCCAGTTTGTGACTCTTACAACATCAGATCCAGTGCCTGGATACGGTTCCAGGTACCAAGGCTGGAAAAAGTCTTTTATTATGGTCCTTGGTCTTGGAATGACCTTCAATCAAGCCTACAACTAAGGGCACTTGTCTCAATAGCATGGTTTAAATTGAAGTTGTCTGAAGTCCTTACCACCTGCTGTTCTTGCAGTAATAAGTAGTCTACCTTTCTTACTGTCCTAATGTGCACAATGACTGCTTTTTCATATTTTGTTTTCTTAGTTATGTTCTCTGTATTTTATATGTTATGTGTTATGTGAAACGTTGCTGCCTTCTTGGCCAGGTCAGCATTGAAAATTTGATTTTATCTCACTGCTTTTTTATCTGGTTAAATAAAGATAAAATAAAATAAAAAATAAAAGATTCAAAGACTTTGTTAATAATCTGGTCATTTTACGGAGGTGGGACATTGGGTCGTCTGTTTATTCAAGTGATTTGAACTGTTTAGCTGAAGTCTTGCAGACTACCAAATCTCCTACATTATATTTATGAAATAATAAAATAAAAAATATTTACAAGTTATAGTTTACCATTGGTCCTTCCTTCACCTCTTTGTAACTATTTAAGTGGATAAAACAAAGTTATCCTCCAAGCTTTCACATACTAACCTACTACAGTGGCGAGCCGTGACTTTTATACTTAGGCCCTCTGACCCCCCTTCCCTCGAAAAAAAGAAGAGATATTACGTCACAGCGGAATATCAAAACAGAGGCCCGGGGTGCAAAACGCATCAATGACAGCGACCCTCTACCACACAGAACAACACCATTTATATAAACACCTATCATGACAGGGCACCCACAGCCAAGTAACAATTACAAATTAATGAAGTCGGCAGGGCGGCCCACATTGAAAATGACTTAGGCCTACCTTTGATGATCAAATCACTGAAACACAAAGTCCATCCTCCTGTCCTTTTGGATGAAGCACTTGCGGGTCATGCAGCTGATCCTTTGCCACTCCAGTTTATCATTGTAACTCAATCTTGAAAATGACTCGGTTAATAATTTCGCAACGATGTCATCACTATCTCTGAAGTGAGCCATCATGAACAAATATTATTTCTTAGAATATCTTAGGCCCTCACAGAGGGCCTAGAGGGCCCTGACGGCTCGCCACTGACCTACTAACATATGAACTAACTAATTTACAAACTAAAGTACATTGGGCCTCTTCCCATTAAACATCAGGTCACAGACGGTTTCCGACGCCTCAAAGGTATAACGCCGCCTATTTAACACGATCAGTTTTAAAGGTCACCTATCATGCTATTTTTAGGCAATAGCATAGGTCTCAGATATATAAACATATATAAAAAACATGTCTATGAAGTGTTTTGCTCAAAATACCAAACAGATCACCCAATCTAGCCATGCCTCATATCCCTCTATTTCACTTCCAGTTTCAAAAGTGCTGATTTTATGTGTAAATCTTTAAAAAGAAAAATAATTGTTAAAAAAGAGGGGCGGAGCTCATGCGGGAGATTCTACCAGCAGATACTGCCGTGATGAAACGCCATATCATGGATTATCAAGGATTATTTCTGAAAGAGTATGGAACTCAAAGGCTTTCTCTCTCAGGTTTACCACAAGGTGAGTTCCTTTTTATCTCCTGCTTCTTCACACACACATGCTCTCTCCAGTAGAGGTTAGCTCTGAGTGTTAGCGATGCTAATGTAAACACCGACCATATTACGTCCAAAACAGTCGGGCATTTTTTCTGATAGCAAAGTTTCTGATAGTGCTGTGGGTCCGCCGCCGATATGACGTCAAATCGCTGCAAATCTGGATCAGCTCCGTTGTACCTCCATTTTTTGAGATTTGGGTACGGAGGATAAGAGAGAGGGTTTTATTTTCTGACGCTGCGTGAGTTCCCTGACACACCGGGGACACATATTTATGTATAAAAGACATCAAAAAGTGCATTTTGCATGATAGGTCCCCTTTAAGGTTGTACAATGAGGCAGATGGCAATGTCAAGTAAAAAATAACAGACAATTGAAGGCTAGCATTGACTTACCATAGATCCATCCAATAATTACAGACTGGAAGATTGCCATCAGAAGCAGAGTGGGACCACTGCATACATAGTGATCAAATATCTGCAGAATGTATGCTCCGGCCTAAAATTAAAACAGTCCTCGATCATACATTGCACTTTCCCTCGACCAAAAATCGTTTTTAAAATGTGCTATATAAATAAAACCTGATACATTGGTCTCGAATAAACATGGATGTTGGATGTGAATTGATCAGACTGAAAATAAAGTTCAAATGATGAATTCTTTCTGCTCACCTGTGACACCAAAACGAGGCCTAACATATAGGAGACAGCACAGATCAGCAGCAGAAGAAGCTCTCTGCGATATCCTTTTCGGATCTGGGATGGGTAGACGTCTGATAGAGAGGTCATGAGACTTTCAAGCCCAACAAACTGGGGAATGACGGACAGGCAAGTTAGTGTGGAAGGTTGACAAAAGAAGAAACATCAGAGGACATTTGTTGAGGGAGATGTGAGTAAGGCTGCAGCTGACCTGTCCATCTATTCCTAACAAGATGATCATGATGAAGAAGCACACGGACCAGAATTGAGGAAACGGCAGAAGGGTCACAGCTTGTGGGTAGACTATGAACACAAGGCCGGGGCCTGCAGAGTGAAATCAACAGAGAGTAAACCATAGCTCCCTGCAACCGAGACTTGTATCGTTTTTAATTATTTAAAGGTCTCCTATATTATACTCTTTTTCATCAATATATTATAGGTCTAGGATATATACAAAACATGTCTCTGAAGTATTTGGCTCGAAATACCAAACAGATCACCCATTGTTGCATCCCATAAACCCTTCTGTTTCAGCCCTGTTTCACAAGTACGTCAATGCTGGTAGACCGCGAGTCATTCATTAAAATAAAAAAAATCAAGCTCCGTTAAAATAGACAAAACAGGTTTTGATCCCTCCTCCCTTGTCCTCCCTGCCACTTAATTCAGGAGTTTACTTGATTGACAGAAAAAGCGACCTATCGCTTTCCAGTCTGTTAACCCAGAATGCAAAGCGATATAACATCAGTCAAGTGCCGGGTAGTGCTGGGAATTCCGGCTCTTCTTGGTGAGCCGGATCATTTGGCTCGGCTCACCAAGAAGAGCCGGCTCTTTCGGCTCCCAAAGGGCTCTTCAGTTTACCACATATTATACCTTTTATAATTAAATCAAATGCCATGCCTCATTTCGCTCCATTTGCTCTTTCCAGCGCTGTTTTTGCAGGGGGCTGATTCTGTGAGCTGCAGCTGACCACGCCCCCCTGCAGGAGAGGGGAGCGTGCTCTGAGATCAGCTGCTAGGCTGCAGCAATTGTGCTACTTTGTGCACATTGTGCAAGCAACGATGTTTTCAAATCTGTAATCAAAAAGCTCCTCAAAAACACTATAGAAGCAGTTCCTGCCTTTGTTACGTTAGTTCAAACAGTAACAACGGACTACTTTTCTTAGCGGATGCATGTCAATTTAAATCAATACATAAAACTATTTTTTAAATCAATAAAATCATTTTCTAAATCCATAAAAACATTTCAATTAATATTGGGAGTCATGTCGTTACTTTGTTGAGAATGTGGCCATGTGTAATAAGCGGGATAATGTGCACATTGCAGATTGCATAATGTGCCTTCATGCCGATCTAGATCCCTCCGCAAAAAAAAAAAAAAAAAACGGCTCGTTCGCGGGCGAGAGCCGGCTCTTTGAGAGAGAGAGAGAGCGAGAGAACATGCCTATATTGGACCTATGTATATTTCATTATAACTTTGAGAGACTGTTCATAGGACCCATTTGAGTCTGGTGTCTAAGTTGACTGTTCTACTCGTTTATTGTATTCCTTGTACTTATATTTGTGTTTTATGTTTAAGATTTCAGGACATGGAGAGTGGTTTCTTAGCCTGCTTGTTATGTGTTTCTTAACAGAGAGAGAGAAATAGAGAGAGGTTAACATGCCATTTTAGTTTTATGTATTCATGTATTTGTTTCTGTTCAAGAACCCAAATAGAGTTGTTGTAGTTATCCCATGTATACATAACACGTGTTATTCAGCTCCTTGCAATTTGGGATTTTATTCTTGGTTGGTAGACCTCGGTGAGCTGGTCATTTCAAAAGTAGCCCACCGGCCCAAAAAGTGTGGGCACCCCTTCTTTAGATGAAAAATAAGGAGCCCCTCCCCACGCCCCTCTGAGAGGTATTTGGTTAAAAATAACACAATGGTGCTCTAGGAGGAGATTCAGGTGATAAGGTGGGCGGGGGTTACCTTGGTTGGTTATTGGCTAATGGTTACACAAGCCACAAAAATCGTTATGACATCATAAAGTGGTCAAAATCTGATCAGCTCATTTTCAGACAGGTTTTTATATGAGTGAATATTTTTTTCTGAAACCTTCAGAATCTCTTTACACAGAGTTTACACACATGTTGATGTATAAAAGACATGAAAAAGTGGATTTTGCTTAATAGGTGCCATTTAAGGCAGGGACAACATAAAAGATAACATTATGAAATAAGGAACAATCAATGAATTAGCAAGAGTATATTCACATTCATACCTGAATCGGCGACTGAAGCAATGTCGACACCCTGTTTTTGTGACATGTAGCCCAAAACTGAGAAAATGGCAAATCCAGATATAAAGCTGGTCCCGCTGTTTAACAAGCAGAGATAGAAGGAGTCTCTGCAAAAGGAACAATGCACAATCAATGTGTCTTTATTTCTCTCTTGGTAACACATGCCTCATCTGTTAAACCCTGAGCCTGTTTTTCAGGTCTCAGGCTCGAAAATGACATGCCCAGAACAAATGACTATATCTTCACTTCTAAAGGGGTAAATTAATAATCGTTTTTCTCAAAGCAATGATACACCTGTGAGTTGGATGTAGAAAAGTCAGAATCAATATCGATGTTTTTATTTGAAAGTAAATTCAGATTGAACATAGTAATGTGGGTTTTTATGCAAGAGTATAACTCCAGAGGAGACTGTGAAGACCACCATAGACGGACCACGGACAAAATATACTTTCAATTAAGGGCAGCTCATTCTGGAATAGCCTCCCAACTGAGATACGGGATTGTCTCACTCAATAGCTTCAAAGGTCAACTCAAAGAATGGATGAGAAACAAACAGACTTTCCTATCACCACTAAATGCACTTTAATACAGGGGTATCTCCTCTTGCACTTTAGGTAGCTCTTGCATCTTCTCTTGCACTTTACATGTCGTTGCTGCTATATATTTTTTCCTTGTACGATGTGAGGGTCTAAGGATAGAGCATGTCGTTTTTCTCATACTGATATTCTGAACAATCTGTGCTGTTGTATTTGCTGTAAAGTGTCTCTACTGTAGGCTATTTTTATTATATGTACAGCACTTTGGCTCGACCAAAAATCGTTTATAAATGTGCTATATAAATAAAACTTGATTTGATATTGTATTACCATGTCATAAATACTTGTGTATGCTGCTCTTGCTCTCTTGCACTTTTTGCACATGTATTTTGTTTTTACAATGTTTGTAAAATGTAAATTTCTTAAATGTTTTTATGTGAGGGACTGTGGATGGAAACTAGCTGAAAGCTAAATCTGGCACTGTTAGGCTTGACACATTTTAATGTTTTAAGTGTTCATTACAGTGCATTGTCTCTGCGAAATAAACGTACTGACACCAATTGTAGGATGTTGATAGTGATTTATATAAAAATAAAAATAGAAGCAGGGTCTCACCAAAGTGGTATTTGAATGATCTTATCTTAATGTGAATGCAGCCAGCCAGCCACGAAAAAAAATGTTCAGTCATATTTTGAACTTCTTACCTGTAACAGTTGTTGTTGTACTTGTTGTAGCTCCCAAGCGTAGTCAGGCATCCCAGACAAATGGCATAGGAATAAAATATTTGGGTTCCAGCATCCATCCAAACCTATGAACCAATGACAGATTATTATACAACTATGAATCCAATGCAAATTAGGATATAGTCTGAATGCTACCTGTGGGTCAACAAGCCGTGTGGTATTGGGGTACAGGTAGTACTTGATGCCATGGATGGCTCCAGGAAGCGTCATTCCTCTGATAAACAGCACCGCCAGCATGATGACGGGGAACGTGGCTGTGAAGTAGACAGCCTACATTTAAGCAGAAAATGATTGTTACAATTTAAAAAAATCTACTTTTATAACCTATGAATGGAGACATTATGAATTATGTAATGTCAGTTGATCAGCAGCTGCAGAAATCCTGAGAAATATCACTCATTGTGTGACTAAGGACTTGGTAATTATCAACCTGATCCGTTGCGTGCTCAACTGCAGAAAACTAAGGGCATGTTGTAGTGCCGAGAGATATGGAGTCAGAGGCGGTGCATCGAAGGTACAAAAGGGAACTTTAATCACAAGCTGCAAAGGACATGTTGTCGGGTCGCAGCCCGGGTCGACAAGAGAGAGAAGCCAGGAGGGCACACAACATATATAGACAACACCTAACATGTCCGTGTGGAAACAAAACCCCAACTGTAGTTCCATGTGTGAATTATGATCCCCAGTGTATTAATGAGTGGTCACCACACAAGCCCCCCCAGAATTCAAACATGGCAAAACAAATATATATATCCCCACGTCCGTGGAGGAAACATCACAAGGGCAGAGGAGGGTGGGGCCGCAGGTGAGGACCGGGCCATGGAACGGGCCACGAAAGGGGGCCGCAGGAGAGGGCAGGGGCCCTAACGAGGGCGAGGGCACCCATACCGGGCCGTCGTAAGGGGGCCGCACTAGGTGTTGCGGAGAACCCAGCAGGAAAGAGGGCAACCCGGCCGCAGGCAGACGCACAACGGCGGCGGGCATGAAGTCCTCAGCAGGCGTCGAGGTATCCCCGGAAGAGAGGGCAACCCGGCCGCAGGCAGACGCACAACGGCGGCAGGCATGAAGTCCTCGGCAGGCGTCGAGGTATCCCCGGAAGAGAGGGCAACCCGGCCGCAGGCAGACGCACAACGGCGGCGGGCATGAAGTCCTCGGCAGGCGTCGAGGTATCCCCGGAAGAGAGGGCAACCCGGCCGCAGGCAGACGCACAACGGCGGCGGGCATGAAGTCCTCGGCAGGCGTCGAGGTATCCCCGGAAGAGAGGAGCAGTCCCCCCGGGAGGAAGGAGCACAACCCGGCCGCAGGCAGACGTGCCGCGGCGGCGGGCATGAAGTCCTCAGCAGGTGCTGAGGCATCACCGGGAAGCAGGAGAGGCCAGACAGGTCCCGGAGCGCGCCACCCATGGGCCGATGGAGCATGGGAGACGTCCGGAACTGTCGAGGCGAGCGGGGGTCCAGGAGTGCACCACCCAGGCGTCGATGATACCGTGAGTGGCGTCTGGAACCGCCGTCGAGGTGGTGAAAAAAATGAGAGTGTCCACATGAGGTCAACCGGCTGGTCGAACCTCCTCTCCGGCACCGGAAAAAAATTGTTAACAGTCAGATGTCAACACGTCGTTAGTTGCTAGCCGTTATTAGCCCCTCGTGGTTAGCCGCTAGTCGTCGTCAGCTAGCGCAGCCAGGACGTGCAGCCGCACGCCCCGAAGAAACAAGCCCACGAGGTAGCAATCGAGTTGCTGGTCGACCCAGCAGGTCGTGCATCGACCCCCTGTTGGATGGAAGGCTGATGCGGGAATGGCGAGCAACGTCCCCAGCTCTTCTGCGGGGCGCGCACCGAGCCTCAGTCCGCGTGACGGTGGCAGCCACGGACGATTCCAAAAATCCCCGGCATTTCGAGAAAGAAACATGAGTTCCTTTTGCCGTGTTCGGGTCTGTCCCGGAAACTTCTCGAGACTTGTCAGGGTCACCAGTGTAGTGCCGAGAGATATGGAGTCAGAGGCGGTGCATCGAAGGTACAAAAGGGAACTTTAATCACAAGCTGCAAAGGACATGTTGTCGGGTCGCAGCCCGGGTCGACAAGAGAGAGAAGCCAGGAGGGCACACAACATATATAGACAACACCTAACATGTCCGTGTGGAAACAAAACCCCAACTGTAGTTCCATGTGTGAATTATGACCCCCAGTGTATTAATGAGTGGTCACCACAATGTACAGTTTTTAGGCACAGACACACAGGATCTAATACATTTGTAATAGATCCTGTGAGTCTGGCACATCCTGTGAAACTTGCTGCCAGGATCAGCATTTTACAAAACAGCTTGTCAGTCAGTATTTATGGTTTACTTCCACAATATCCCAATCCTCACGTTGATCCTGATCATCCATTCCAACCAAATTTTAAGGCAAGTCAATTTTGCTTCTAATAATCAAGAATTTGCCTCAGGGTTTTCACACACAGTTATGACACCTGAGAAGCTTATGAGAGCATTGGTTCTGGGCCATCTGTCACACCTCAGTGAAAAATGTTATGATTGCCTTTCAATGATCCAGGCTTAGGATAAACTGGCAGTAGTAAGTTGCATGTGGCTGTGTAATAGATTGTTTTTGTAACATTGACAGTATTTTAACTGACAGTATTTAACTTTGACCTTTGTTAATGTAGTTTAATTGTAGGATGTTTGGAAAGGATGAGAAGGTATTCTGTCTGTACTTGTTTGCGTTGGAGATGTGTGATCTGTTAAACTGTGATCGACTGAGATGGCCTTGATCTGGGAGACGGAGATCTTGTCTCCGCCCACATATCTGGGGGGTTTCGCGGTACTACTTTCCTCACACGAGTAAAGTACCGGAGAATGACACCTAACTTTGACTCTTGTCAAAATTCTTCCCTTTTATCAGGTATGTAGATAGTACAAAACAGTTCAGTTGTACAGACCGACGTTAACAGCAGCCCTGTATGCAGACCCGGCGGCAGACATACGTCTCTGGGCGGGCATTTGATGTACCAGGGCGGGCCCACCCTGAAACTTACATTTCTCGGGAAAACTGAATTGTGAAAGAGCTGACATGCTGAAACCCAACCCCTGCAGGGGGGTCTGGGGAGATTCTCCCCCAGGAGATTTTTTGAAATACTAACATAAAATACACATTCTGGTTCTCTCTTGAGAAGAAAATAAATAAATCTATTACTACACAACATATTTAAAAAAATGAATGCCATTTCAGTTTTTTGTTACTTTGTTCTGAAAGCTGAACCTGCTGCTCCTCACAGAGAGAAGAGGGAAGAGGCTGTGAATTACGTTACATTGTGGATAAGGGTGGACAGCCCCCATTGTTCTGTGTGTCAAAATGAAAGACAGCCCACACACCTATCAATCATCAAACCGTGGGGTCTTATTTAATTACGTGTTGATTTCTATCAACACGTAAGGTTGTATCGATGTATATAGAGATGTACTACAGCAAAAATATTCTCCGTCTGGACTTCCTGCAACAACACCACGTCGTTATCTTGATTCTGATTGGCCAGAAGACATTATCAAAGATGTTCTATTGAGAAGATGATCACTACGTGACAAAAGTTTTCAAACCGTTTCTAGTCTTCGGTATTTCCAGACAAGTGACTGCTGAAATCAATCTTACTAACTGCTGTCTGTGCAATTTACTCCGCGCGAGTTGGCGGACTTTATTTAGCTTACTTTAAAATCATTTTTCATGGTGGGGCTAAGCCATTTATTGGTATGGCTGTAGCCTACCCAAGTATACCCTGGCGCCGCCACTGAACATAATAATAAAACAATTACAATGTTGTATTCAGCCCTGATTAAAACAGCGGGCCCAAATCCTGGATGGTCGGGCCCAAATCCTGGATGGGCGGGCCCGGCCCCATGGGGCCCGCCCATGACGCCGGGTCTGCCTGTATGTGCACACGGAGACCGGCTCTGTCGTCCGGTGATCTAACCGCCTTCTGGAAAAGCTTCACAAGTACGTCGGTACGCAAATGCGCTTTGTGACACAAGTGACGGTACGCATTTCAGATTACGCACATAACCTACGTACCAGTTATGTGCACCCCTGTACCAGAGCCATATTATTACTATTATATGGCTCTGCCCTGTAGCCTACTACAGCAAAAGTATTCTCCGTCGGGACTTCCTGCAACAACACCACGCCGTTATCAAAGATGTTCTATTGAGAAGACGATCACTACGTGACAAAAGTTTTCAAAACCGTGGCTACTGAAATCAATCTTACTAACTGCTGTCTGTGCAATTTACTCCGCGCGAGTTGGCAGACTTTATTTTGCTTACTTTAACATCATTTTTCATGGTGGGGCTAAGCCATTTCTTGGTATGGGTGTAGCCTACCCCAGCCATACCCTGGCGCTGCCACTGGTGGCACGTATGGGGCGGGCCATTCTGCACATGAGTTAAATGCGTTAAATATTTTAACGCAATTAATTCAAAAAATTAATTACCGCTGTTAACGCGATAATTTTGACAGCACTAATCATAACATGTGCGTTCTGGAGAATCACAGAACTGGCGATCGTCCTTATTATAATGCCGTTTAAACCAATTATTTAAATGTGTTTGTTAAATTCGGCATCATGTAGGCTACGTTGCGCTGACAGGTCCACACACTGCTTCCCCGCAGCGAGGCTCCCCCCGCCCTCCTGCTGATAGTTCACGAGCGTCAAGCTCCTCAAACCCCAACCCCCCCACTTGATAATTCTCGATCGTTGGCACGCTGATGACAATTTTTTTAATGGCACTTCATATCAAAAAGGTTGCCGACCCCTGGTCTACATGGTTACATGAACAAACACTGCGTAGCGCGCATTTGCCGCCATCTTGTGTATTGAGAATGCACACAGTTATATGTAATATGTTGTCTTTATATTTTAGTTAAATAATTCTGTGAGGGTTCTGCTATGTTGTCAATTATATTATCTTATCAATGATATTGTGGTAATTAAGGAGTCTCATGATTGAAATACAGTGTTAATAGCCAAGTTGTATGTGCTATTGAAAGGTGTTGCATTTGTCTCGAGTAAAGTACCGGAGAATGAAACCTAACTTTGACTCTTGTCAAAATTCTTCCCTTTTATCAGGGGCGTAACAGCTGCATGTCTGAGTTAACCTCAAGTAGGGATGCTCCGATCGATCGGTCGATACTCACTCTCTACCAATAGATCGGTGCTCTCTAAACATGCCGATCATAAAATACATGACACTTTTCTCTGTGTGCGGCTAAACAAGCTCGCCAAAATGGCTTCACCGGTCTGGCATTATTTTAAGGTGTCCGAAAAAGACAGTAAAATAGCAGTATGCAACGTGTGTGAAGCAGAAATCCTGCAGCTCCACCCGCGGGACCGGTAAGCGGAGCGAAACACACAAGAGTTAGACCTAACACACTTAGCTATTTGATCTACCTCTGGAACAAGCTAAACTAGTCATTATAAATATATGTATTCTTCACTGTCGGGTCACTCATTACTGGATCAGTGAGCTGCATGAGATACTGACAGGCTGTCAGGAGAGGGAGAGAGGGGGAGAGAGGAAAAGAGAGCGCTTCCGCTCATTTCTCCCGTGTTATTATCCAAAGTGAATGTAAACTTGAATAATGTACATCATTTGAATGTAATAATTAAGTTGATTGTTGTTTGTGGAAGCTCCAGTGAATGAGCCCCATTAACTGAGTTTTAAACATCACTTTAAATGGAAGATTTAAAGTGATGTTCAAATCTTCCATTTAGGCCCCGCCCACTCGATCGGATCGGCGATCGGTATCGGCCGATACTGATTCCGGCGATCGGCCCCGAAATTGGCGATCGGAGCATCCCTAACCTCAAGTGCAAAATGTAATTCTTATTCAACAGTTATTCGTTTTGTCTTAACCCTTCCGGAGTGCCACAGTATTTGATAACTTCTGCAAACTGCCTGTTAACGTGAGCACGTGAACAACGTGAGTAAGTGAGTCATGGCGCATTTCCACTACAGCGCGGAGCTCGTTTTAAGCATGCCGTGCGGGGCCCATTTTTGGTTGCGTTTCCATTTGGCGTAGTTCTGTCTAGCGGGTACTATTTCACAGTTTTTCTTGCCCCATAATATCGAGGTTCTTTCCGGGCCAACAACCAGGCTGAGTCGCGCTGAGTATGCTAAACTAGAGAGAGAATCGCTGGCAAGGGGGCTACAACTACACAAAAATTAACATATTTGACAGTGATTTAATTGTAATACACGTTTCAAAATGATGCCGAAGTAACAACATACTGATACCGGTTAGTAAAAACCATGAATTAATGCTTTGACAAGGAAATCGTCTAAGCTAACGCAGTATATGCTCCGACCGTCCACACTCACAACAACGGCCTATACAGACATAAATAAACCAGCGACTGTATTCGCCATGACACAGGCAGTCTGTGGTTTGTACTTGTTTAACTTTTGTCTAGTTTCTGAACAGATATGAGGAGCTGTGAGCTTGAGTGCTAACAGCTAACGGCTGATGTTGTTTTTCTGTGGTTCTCATTGAAGATTACGTCACGGCTCCGCCTACACTGCGTTACTATAGTTACTGCCCCAGCTACTAAACTGTAATGGAAACGCAGCATAAAGTGAGTCAGTCCTAACAAGGCCTAACGAGGCCTAGCCATACCGAGCGAGGCCCTGTAGTGGAAATGCACCATAATTCCCCTTTCACACCAACGCGTTTTCAGCTCCGGCTCGGAGCTGAAGCCTGAAAAGTACCGGTTTTTCCTGTTCACACCGCAGAGGCGCCGCCTCTTAGCTCCGGAATCCGGTTCACTTCCAGCACAAAGAAGTCTTGCATTTCGCATGTGATGTTTGTAAAGTTCCAAGTAAAGTCGTCCCTTGTAAAGTCGTCCGATGCCTTCCATTTCGTTTCGTAAGAGGATAACCAAAGCGAACAGCGCTTCAATACAATCGGCCATTGTTGTTGTTGTCGATGTGAGGGATTTCCGCGCGGTTTGGATTTTATGAAGCAGGCACGTAAACGGTGACGTCATGACGCAGCAGCAGCAGCTCTGGGCGGTGTGAATAGAGCGGGAGCAGAAAAGGGAAACCGGAGCTGAACCAGAAAAGCTCCCGCTCGGAGCTAGAAAGGGAAAAGTGCTGGTGTGAAAGCCACATTAAGTGTCAACGGGTGCTTTGTCTGGCTGTCTGAGAACACAAGCGACATTTAACCTGTTAAGGCCCTGACACACCAAGCAGTCACCAGAGGACTAGCCGACGCTGAAGTCGGCTGTTGCCTGGCCGTGTTCTCCTGCGTTTTGGCCATGTGTCGCACGGGAACACACCGCACCGACTTCAGTGCGTGAGTGGCAATAACTCTCCTTACCAGCAGGCGGCGGTAGTGTGTATTCGTCATTCAAAAGAGGCAACAACCGGAAGACAGAGAAGAAGAAGAGTATCTTTTCTCCGTAATATCATACAGAGCTGGCCTCTCCTGGATCAAGGTGATGAGCAGGTCTTCGTTTGCATCATTCCAGATCGCCATGATGAGATGAAAATGAATAGCAGTCTGTGTGTGCCTTCTTAAATCGTTTGTTTACGTCCCTCACTTCCGCTTCGCTTCTCATGCACTGATTTGCTAGCTGAACAGCCAATCAGAGTGATTATTTGGTCCGACTGCCAGACCCGATGCATGGCCGATTCAACATGTTGAATCGGCCATGCATCGGGTCTGGCAGTCCAAATAAGGCGTGTCACGGTCGACGGTGCGGGACACACCAACCTGACTACGGCGCCGCGAATGCCCGACAGCCTCTGACGGCCTCTGACTCCCAAAATCGGGTTGGTGTGTCAGGGCCTTTAAGCCCCAGCTTTTTCTTCTCACGAAACTGTGTCTCAGGGCTTCCTAACATTTAATAAACTATGAATGTGTCATACTCATTAAACGGGAAGAAACTCAGCGAACTGATGATACGAACCATTTTTACTAAAAACAAAACAGTCAACACAAGTCTCACAAGAAGCGTCTAAATGAGCCCTGAGCAAAAAAATGCTACCGCACTTAGCACAGAACTCTAGGTTATTACTTATCAGATCTAACAAGCTTTACTAGCAAGCGAGATTCCACAGATTCCAGAAATATAAGTATCATCACTGAGCGATCAGAACTCGCGACATGGGAAGCAAATACAGACATCACAACACGGAGCTTTAGGTAGCCAACACGGCAATATGTCTTACCTTTTGCTGTTATTCTGATCAAAAGTCGTGTTCAATGGCATTAAAACGAGAAAAACGCATCATCATCCATAATTCCATTTTTATGTCAAAAACTGAGTTTTCATATTAGCTGCTAATGATAGCTACCAGAGTGTATGGCAGCTTCCTGTTTTGGGTATTCTGGATACGCATCACTCTCACTCCTTATTTGGTAATGTGTGTGTATATGGAACTTTCCCTCGATTATATTGGCTCTAACGGTTAAAAAGAGATGTCAATCATCAAAATCGACCAAGGGGGGCCAGAGATAGGATAAATACACCCATTTCCACCTAAATGACCCAAGAAGTGTTTTTTTTTGCTAAACCTCTCTATAAAAGGTCAAATGTCACTTGTTTTGCATCAATTTTGATACAGGGTGCTTATTATATGTTATAGTTTGGATTCCTAAAGCTTTTAGTCTCCGATCCCATCATTCAAGTGTGGTTTTCACTATAATTTAAAATGTTTTACTATGTTCAATCTGAATTTACTTTAAAATAAAAAAAGTCTATATTGATTCTGACTCCTCTACATCCAACTCACAGGTTTATCATTGCTTTGAGAAAAAAGATGATTAATTTACCCCTTTTAGAAGTGAAGTTATGGTCATTTGTTCTCGGAATGTCATTTTCGAGCCTGAGACCTGGAAAACAGGCTTGGGGCTCAACAGGTTAAACCATTGATAACATTGATGAAATTGTGTGTTTACTCAAGTCAAAATTAAGGATAATATAATTGGCATTTATATCCAAAAGTAATAGAGAGTTACATAACTTTTATATTTCTTCACAGGTAACTAGTAATTGTAACAGAATACATTTTTAAAGTGACCCTCCCAACCCTGGTCTTACCTTTCCCGTGGATCTCACTCCCTTCCAGACGCAGAAGTAGCAGAGGGCCCAGGCCAGAAGAAGGTACAAAGCAAGGTCCCCCTGTATGTTTCCAAATGCCTCTATGCCAGTGGAGATATTCAGCACTCGTCGTCTGTAGAGACCAGGGCACTGTTAAATAGTTATAGGTAGCATTTCCATTCAGTCCTCATTATTTGTTCCTCGAGCAATCCAAACCAACTGACCTAAAAGGTTAGGGGATATAAAATGGCAAACAGCTCCACTGTTCACACTCAGCTTTATGCTGATTAAAATAAGTTTTGATATATATATATATATATATTTGGAAATCACAAATGGATGCAGTCACTCCATAGCCTACTAGTCTTTGATTGACAAGTTAAAAAGTATATTATGAAAGGTTTCATGTTAGAGAGCTTAGCAAACTACTCAAAAATAGATTCTTGAATGTGCAATGAAAGGGTCTTCACACCTTCAGCACACAGGAATTAGGAATTATTCTGGCTCATTAGACCTCTTTTGTAGGTGAATTTAGGGGAAGCTTTGTTGGGAGTGAGGTGTTAACCGTCCCACCCGAACACATTGCAACTAAAAACATCAAAAGAGGGATTGAGATTTCAAACAGTCTGTACATGTCTACAGTGTCCTAACAAAAGGTTTAATCAGCCAAAATAAATGAAAGATTGAGTGTGTAAGAACTTACACAGAATTTAAATGAGTAGCGTTAAACTGTTCAGTGCCGATCTCCATATATATGTATACTGTATATGTATAGATTACATTATGTAGAGCTTTACCAGCAAGGAATAATATAAGGCCAAGAAAGTACATAATAGAGGTGGAAGGTGTCTTCCCCATATGGTACATTTTGGAAAAGCTCTGCTTTGGTCCACACAAAAATGAAAATACACATCTGCAGATCAGTTATATTTGTTATCCTTAAATATTTTTGGATAATTTTTTATTAAGTTCTATGTTTGTGATAAAAACTTACTGCCAAAACTCTAGTATAGACGATGATGCATTCACAGGCGAGGTCCAGTTAGCAGTGGCGTTAAAGTTGTTCAATACCACACAAGAATCTAAAATATATCAAAGTATTGTTAAACACACACTGAAAATGCTTGCTCAATAACATCAGTACTACATGAATTGTTGCATACTATAACAGTAACCAGTTTAGAAAACGAAATATGATCGTAGCAAGTGCTTTCTATTAAAGTTAATGCTTGAAAACATTTTTTATTTACCTGTATTCCATGTGTTATTGCATGTGGCCCATGGCAGCTCAGCAGAGAATGAGGCAAACAAGTAGAGAAAAGCCCAGGCTAAAATCACAACGTAGCTGATACAGCCATAGAAAATGATAATTTGGCTGGCGTATCCTATGCCTGGAAACAACATAAAATGTGAACAACAATGCTTTGCAGTAGTTTTTCTGTCTTGACTTGCCTGTTTATACCTGTAAGGTATTCCTCACCTTCCAACAAGGGACAGACCATTCTCCAGCACATGATTCCTCCCTGACTGGTGTACTGGCCCAGGGATACCTCCAGTATGAACAGAGGAACACCACAGGTCACAAGGAACAGGATGTAAGGAATGAAGAAGGCACCTGCATGTATACATAAAGCACTGTTAGTTAGTAACCGTAGTTACAGCCGTAACTATCGTTCTATTTCGTCCCTACTGACCGCCTGAGGCTGTGCTTTTAGCACTGGATGACTATATATGATTATGTTGTATGTCATCCTTATTGTTGTTCTGTTGTTCTTATGTTACATGTGTAACTAATGTCCTGCAGGTCACCCTTGAAAAAGAGATCTTTTGATCTCAAGGGGCTTTCACCTGGTTAAATAAAGGCTACAAACAAACAATACCAACCATGTCATGAAGAATCCGAACATTTGCTTACCAGGGTTTCCGCTAGGATTTTTTCTCGCCGGTCAAATGTCCGGGCAGAATTTATTTTACCGGACTAATTTGAAACTTACCGGTCATATTTCAATAATAATAATAGTTGTGTAGCAGAGTTTCCATTAGCAGGTAATTAACGGACTATGAGCAGATATGCTTCAGTTTAAAACTCAGTTCACGGGGCTCATTTTTATATTGCTTCAGTTTATAATCGTAACAGATCGAAAAATTCAGATTCATTTTTCAATAAATGATTCCACAAACAACAAACAACATAATTATTACATTCAAACAAACTACTTGTAGTAGATAACGTACATTATTCAGAAGTTTACATCAACTTTGAATAATAACACGGGAGAAACGGATCCTCTCCCTCCCTCTCTCTCTCCTGACAGCTCGCTAAACAGAGGGCGGGGCTTCAGGTGATCCTGCAGAGCTGCGTGTCTCGGTCAGACTCAGCAGCTGATCTGATCTCTCTCTCGCTCCGGTTACACTTCACTCGCGTTTATGTCCATATCGATCAGATCCAGCTCTCCTGATCGGCCTTTATAGAGAGCACCGATCAAACTATTAAGAGTGAATATCGGCCGATAATGACCGGCGGCCGATCGATCGGAGCCTCCCTAATTATTACCAGACATTTTGACCGTCAGGTTTTGAATTTACCGGTTTTTTATAAATTTTACCAGCTAAAAACCGGTAATTACCGGCTAACGGAAACCCTGTTGCTTACGTAGCTGGAAGCAGCGGAGCTCGGCAACAGGACCACGCCCAAAGGATGGGAGTGGCGACATTGACCCGGTAGAACCTGGAGAATGTGCCAGACGATGCCCACGACGCCGCAGCGCAGATGGTCTCCAGGGACACCC
Organism: Pseudochaenichthys georgianus; assembly: GCF_902827115.2. NCBI lineage: Eukaryota > Metazoa > Chordata > Actinopteri > Perciformes > Channichthyidae > Pseudochaenichthys > Pseudochaenichthys georgianus. Next base: position 18,937,852 of record NC_047507.1, on the reverse strand, counting down.
CTCTCAGGGCAGCCCAAGACGTTGAGATGCTCCTTGTAGAGTGACATCTCACCCCTGATGGTGGGGGGCGGCCACTGGCCCCACAGGCATGTGAGATTGTATCCACAACCCAGTGGGACAGCCGTTCCTTCTCGTGCCGCCATGGCATATCATCCTAGTACAGTAGTAGTAGACTAGAGTCTAGTACTAGGAGCAGTAAATACCACAATATAGCGCTACTGCAATCAAAACCATACGTACCGGGAGCGGGAGCAGGAGCACTGCCCTCACCGGCTGAGTTAAATAATGAAGCTTAACAGTACATGCAAGGTGTTAGCCAAGCGGCTGCTGCTAACAATCAAGCAACCAAGTCAAAACACAATGTTAAGACCAGATAATTAGCTTCTATGGAATAGAACAGCCCGCATAAAACCGTAGGCCATGGTCACAGTAGTAACCATGGCCAGTGGTTACATGGCCTAGGACCGTAGTTACAGTAGTAAGTAACTATGGCCAGTACTTACCTTACTCTCTGCATCTAAATAAAAAACGGGCAAAATATGGCACACTGGGCTTTCCATTCTTTCACACACAGTGACGTCACGAGCTACCCACAATGCAACACGCGCCATATATATATATATATATATAAATACGCCATTTTCCTGGAGGTGCAAATATCCTTGAAGTGCAAATATAAACAGCTAGCTAACGTAGCCAGGCAGAGCGCACTAGGTTTTTTTTCTGAATTAACGACCGAAGAAATCGCTGCAAGTCTTCGGATTACATCTCTGGACTTGAGGGGTGTGCTTTAGGTCGTGACCAGCGTAAACTAGAGCTGTGTGGGTTGTCGGATTGCCCTTACAAGACTGCCTGCAGATGTATGGAAAAACGACAGTGGCCTTCGTCGATTTTGGCTACATCTACGTCTAATTTCTGGAAACACCAGGTGAATACCCCACTTGTCGCAATAATATTATCATGCCATTGCATATATGTGGTATTTTAGAGTTGACTAGATATTGATTAAGGCAATAGACTATGATATTCAGTACAGGAAGCTTAGCAACACCTAGACGGTGTACGGCTGCTTGCACCTCGCGTAAAACGGCGGATACCGGAAGTACGGTGTCGCGCTCGGCCCAATACCCGTATGTGTGTGTGTGAAAGAATAGTAAATTGAATGAGAGACGCAGCTAAAGCTGGGACTCAAATGCTAATGATAGCTCGGGCACAACGCCACAAGCAGAACTTTCAAAAGAGCATAATAAGGGCAACTTTATGGGAGAGGAAGCGGGAACACTGTCGTCACCAAAAAGTCTAAGCCAAACAATAAATAAGACAGCCACCAGGACAACTTCACTGGGAGAGGGTGCGGGAACACAGCCATCACCAGCAACCAGACCCGGCGTCATGGGCGGGCCCCATGGGGCCGGGCCCGCCCAACCAGGATTTGGGCCCGGCCATCCAGGATTTGGGCCCGCTGTTTTAATCAGGGCTGAATACAACATTTTAATTGTTTTATTATTATTATGTTCAGTGTACAGCCATACCAATAAATGGCTTAGCCCCACCATGAAAAATGATTTTAAAGTAAGCTAAATAAAGTTCGCCAACTCGCGCGGAGTAAATTGCACAGACAGCAGTTAGTAAGATTGATTTCAGCAGTCACTTGTCTGGAAATACCGAAGACTAGAAACGGTTTGAAAACTTTTGTCACGTAGTGATCATCTTCTCAATAGAACATCTTTGATAATGTCTTCTGGCCAATCAGAATCAAGATAACGACGTGGTGTTGTTGCAGGAAGTCCCGACGGAGAATATTTTTGCTGTAGTTACAGTACATCTCTATATACATCGATACAACATTACGTGTTGATAGAAATCAACACGTAATTAAATAAGACCCCACGGTTTGATGATTGATGTGTGGGCTGTCTTTCATTTTGACACACAGAACAATGGGGGCAATCCACCCTTATCCACAATGTAAAGTAATTCACAGCCTCTTCCCTCTTCTCTCTGTGAGGAGCAGCAGGTTCAGCTTTCAGAACAAAGTAACAAAAAACTGAAATGGCATTCATTTTTTTTTTTAAATATGTTGTGTAGTAATAGATTTATTTATTTTTCTTCTCAAGAGAGGACCAGAATGTGTATTTTATGTTAGTATTTCAAAAAATCTCCTGGGGGAGAATCTCCCCAGACCCCCCTGCAGGCGTTGGGTTTTCAGCATGTCAACTATTTCACAACTCAGTTTTCCCGGGAAATGTAAGTTTCGGGGTGGGCCCGCCCTGGTACATCAAATGCCCGCCCAGCAGGGGCGCCGTAAGGGGGTGAAAAGTTAGGACGATTCTAAGGGCCCGTGACTGACAGGGGCCCCAAAATGTTTAGAACATTAAGACAAAAATGTAAGTAACCTTTCATCAATCCTCAAAAATTAACATTAATAGAACGTTATATTGATAAATTAATCACTAAACTTAGGATTCATTTAACTTATTTTCTTCCAAAAGTTAATTACCCAAAGCCTCTGTACACCCCCTTCTATTTACATGTAATGGTTTGGTCCTGCCTCCAAACGCGGTGCGGCACCGGCACTTGCAGTAGTGATGGGAATTCCGGCTCTTCTTGGTGAGCCGGATCATTTGGCTCGGCTCACCAAGAAGAGCCGGCTCTTTCGGCTCCCAAACGGCTCTTCAGTTTACCACTTATTATACCTTTTAATTCAATCAAATGTAGCCCTGTTTTGACTAATGATTTATATGTGTACACATATATCACTTACATTATTCAATACATCCTTTGTAGTATTCAAAAGTAAAAATTACATGTTTAATATAAATGATTTGCTGTGGCCAATTGTTTTCATTGCATTTACAGACCCGTGCACCTCTCTGATACCACCCAATGAATGCATTGACTAGCTTGTCGAACCACGCTACACAAAACAGATAGCAACACAAACTATTTAAAAAAAAAGGGGCTACTGTATCGACCTATATAAAGTATATAAATATAGGTTTTTTTTCAAAATACCAAAAAGATCCTGCATTTTAGCCATGCCTCATTTTGCTCCATTTGCTCTTTCTAGCGCTGTTTTTGCAGGGGGCTGATTCTGGAGAGGGGAGCGAGTTCCTGCCGTTGCTACGTTAGTTCAAACAGTAACAACGGACTACTTTTCTTAGCGGATGCAAGTCTATTTAAATCAATACATAAAACTATTTTTTTAATAAATAAAATCATTTTCTAAATCCATAAAAGCATTTCCATTAATATTGGAAGTCATGTCGTTACTTTGTTGAGAATGTGGCCATGTAATAAGCGGGATAATGTGCACATTGCATAATGTGCCTTCATGCCGATCTAGATCCCTCCGCAAAAATGGCTCGTTCACGGGCGAGAGCCGGCTCCCGTCGTTCACTTAAAAGAGCGACCGACACATCACTAACTTGCAGAGTGAAAGCATGTGAGGAGGGATGCTAGTACATAGCCTACATACGTGTGTTGTACCATGTTTCAACGACCAACAAAGTCAGGCTCTAAGAAAAGAAGAGAAAGGAGAGAAAGACAAGAGAGAGGGACTAAAGGGCGACAGTATGTCACCCAGTTTTTCACAAGAAAAGGTGGGTGTGGTCCATGACCATGAGTGGTGGAAATTAGTCTGTTAGCTGTGTTTTTGTTTACTAAGCTGACATTAAGTAGTCTACTGTTAATATCTTTACAGAAAATGCAGAGGTCTTTCATTTCACTGCTCTTTTAGCTGACATTTAAAGGTATGGTAGGTAATTCACTTCAGAAACACTTTTTGTTATATTCCATGGAATGCTCTTAACATCCCGATAGCAATTAATATATTAAATGCTTTGACAACAAATACAAAAATTCATCTGTGGAAGCCGTGGCGCTGTAAAAAGCACGACCAGTCATCTAAAATAAGTGGATGGCCTAACTGCCTGTCAGCCTTCCATCTGTGCACAAATCTCTATGGCACAAACTTATCTCGTGCCCTCATTGGTCATGTGCGCGTTCGTGTGTATTGGAGGAGGGGCTCTGTAAGGAACTCTGAAGGAAGGGACAGATTTTTTTCGGTTGTGTATTTTCAAATTCTAGCGCACTCGAGCTGGTTTCTCCATTCTTACCTACCTACCTTTAATAAATGCAGACACATTTTTAGCAGCTATTCATACTAAATCAGTTGTCCCTCCCCCTGGTGCCAGGACCAACAGATCCATCTCTATAGGCTCAGTAGCCCTGTCCCCCCATAAGGCTGAACGTGAACCAGCTTTTCTCCCAACTGAAGGAGGTGAGCAGCATTGTGTTGAATGACATGCCACTTAACATATCTGAAGGGAGACTGGAATACAAAATATATATATATAACAAAAAGCTAACATCTAATTTAAATTATACATTTCAAACACAGTATTTTCCCACACAGCCAATGATCTATATAAAACAAAAAACTGCTTTTAGTCTATTTAGGATGATGGACAGTTTGAAGCATTGAGTGATCAGTCTGTATTAGGTAAACAAAATGTTAATCACCGACATTTTGGTTATGATATTAATACTAATGTTATTATATTAAAGCAGGGGTGGGGAACCTCCGGCCACCGGGCCATATACGGACCGCTAGACCATTTAGTACGGCACTCGAGGTAATTTATAAACAAAGTGGCCTGTGCCTGGTGGTGGGGCCCAATGTGATATATTTTCATGGGGCCCAAAATCCCTGGCGGCGCCCCTGCCGCCCAGACACGTATGTCTGCCGCCGGGTCTGCCAGCAACAAGTTGACACACACCTGTCAGAGGCTCTGCACAGCGCACACACAGCCGGCCACAGCTCCTGGAGGACGCGTTAACAACCCGTAGCTCCGACTTGTCAGTCGCGAAGCTGCACGCGGCCAGCTGCTTGCAGAGAAATCCCTCAGATCAAACGTTCAAACCTGAACGCTGTAGGCTACAAGAATGTAGCCGCGGTACTCTCGCGAAGCGAGAAGATGAAAAGGAACCGATCCACTAGTGACGCCGGCCTATGTAGCCGTAGTCACGTGGGTCACAGGTGACTTTGTTGTTATTAAGTACTCGAACTGCGCATGTGTGCGATGGACATATCCAGTGCTAAAAGCACCGCCTCTGGCGGTCAGTAGGGACGAAATAGAACTGTGGTTACACTTTTAGTTACACAATAATACATCTATTTATAAATATAAATGTCAATATATTTATTTAATTTTTTATATCACAGTTGATGTCAATACTTTTAAAAGGCAAGAACCCTTGTGTAAAATGTACCATCAAGACTTTGAAAATGTTGAATGCCAGTTCTGACACTATACTGTACTTTTTAAACCTGAGCTTCGGGTACCATTAGTAAACTGAGAGAAAGTAGTAAACAGGAATACTCACCACCACCATTTTTGTAGCACAGATATGGAAATCTCCACACATTTCCCAGTCCAATAATAGCACCAGCCACCGACAGAATGAACTCCCTTTTGCTGTCCCATTTGCCACGCTCTGTGACTTTTTGTGAAGAAGCCTTAGGAGGGAGATGGCACAGAGAGTCTGCCATGCTGCTGAGCGAGAAATGGTCTTATGAGAGAGTGGCATAGGTCCTTGGGATTTTGGAAAGACTGCTTTGGGATTGTCTGATGCCGATGACTATGGGGCTGGATATTTAACAGACTGCAAGATGTTGTAGCCACAAGGGGGACCTCTAGATATGAGGCAAACATGTTTGCCTCTTACAAAACCACCATGGGTGTGACTAATCCTATTTGGACATGGTATTGAAGGATTTGAAAGCGAGTCTGAACACCAGAAGATGAATCTTTTTTACCTGAAGCAAAACCAATTTCAAGACACTCAAAAAATACAGATTACCGTATTAACCTGTCATATAGTATTAACCTGTCATATGATATAATACGGTAATGTCATATCAGGAATTCTACATAAGCACTTTTTTGTGAGCACGTGTTTATTGCTTTCTACCTGATTCGACTCTACCTGAGCTAAAGTCAACTTGCCAAGTTGTCTTTTAGTACTATAATGTTATAGTGATGTCATGTTTGTATTAAATAACAACATGCCATTTCTGATGTGAGAATCAGTCATGGCACACCATGCATAAACATTTATCACTTTATACAGTATGTGATACAGAATCATGTATAATCACGCCACCAGGTCCTAGACCAAACAATGTTGACTACATCGTGGTCCACACTGTTCAATAACAATCATTGTTTCATTTATTGAAACAAAAGCAATTTAAGTTACCCTTGTGAAAGGATAAGAACAGAGCTGCTATGATAAGTGTTCAAATCAATTAGTCATATAGTCGATCAATTGTAATTGTTGATGTAATCTTTCATGCCGAAATACCATTAAATGTTTTTTTTTAACCTCTCCATGTGGAGATTTTCTGCTTTACGTTGTTTCATATAATTAAATTGAATATATGTATTTTAGACTGACAGGTCAAAACATTTAAATAAATCACCTTGAACTCTAAGAAAACTTTTTTTTCCTATTTTGTACACATACACATAAACCCCCAATCCTGTGTTTGCTTAAAAGACTTAAAATATTTCATTCATTAACCCAAAATAAGTCCATAATTCTTATCAAAATGCCTTAAAATCAATATTTCAAAAATGCTTGTACTTATTGTTCTTGTATTATACTTTATACCTGCACATGGGGAAATGACCACCTTAGGATAGTCCATAGATGTTAGGAAAAGCCGTTTTGTAAAAGTTAGTTAAAACAGTCTACTCTGATCCTTAGTGGAAGTGTGCTACAGAGCAAATGAGCGAGTTCTGCAAAGGCTCTATATATCACCATTTGTTTTTTATCTTTTCCATGGGACTTGTAGTACTAATACTTAGGAAAATCTACAAGGTCCTCATCTTGACTTAACCTCCAGACATCAAGGGTCTCTCACAGAAAGCATGCCGAGTGTGAAGGTCTCTTGAGGCCCTTTAAAATGCCAAAGAGTAACAAAGCACACATCTCACATTCCTTCTTTGGGTACAGTTGCTTTAATTGCACTAGAAGTTCAAGGGGGATAAGTGGCCTGTCATTCATCCTCATTGCTATGCCCAAGGCAAAAAAAAGTTATAGCATTTTCTGAAATATTAATTTACTCAACAGTAATTAACAGTAGCCTATGGTGTGATAAAGTCACTTAAAGGTGTTAACTGATTTAATAAATTACTGTTTTTCAGATATTACTTTGCTGGATATGAGCGGCCGAGATGGGTTTTCTCCGCAGGGTGGCTGGCGTCTCCCTTAGGGATAAGGTGAGAAGTTCAGTCATCCGGAAGTTGAACAGCTCCTCCTTCGTGTCGAAAAGAGCCAGTTGAGGTGGTTCGGTCACCTAGTAAGTATGCCACCTGGGCACCTAGGGAGGTGTTCCAGGCACAGCTGGGAAGAGACCGAGGGATAGACCTAGGACCAGGTGGAGGGATTATATCTCTTTGCTGGCCTGGGAGCGCCTTGGGATCCCCCAGTCAGAGCTGGTTGATGTGGCCAGGGAAAAGAAAGTTTGGGGCTCTCTGCTGGAACTGCTACCTCCGCGACCCGACCACGGATAAGCGGGAGAAGATGGATGGATGGACTTTGCTGTTTTTAGTGTGAATAATTTGTATTTATTCATTAATGTATTTTTCCTCTCTGTAAGTTGCCCATGCTTGCCCATTGTAAATCAGTTGCCTTCAGCAAAAAAACTTTCTGCCTTTCAACCTATCCCCATGATTATTTCAGTGCAGCTCAGTATTTTAAGAACACAGCAGGGGGCACTTCAGGCCTTTGGTCTCTCCTTTCAGCGCAGAAACCTGAGTGAAACCTCCAGCAGCCTCTGTAGGTTGCCGGTCGTCACGGTGGGCTTTTCAGCTTTCAGTTTTCTCAGCCAAATCTTTGAATACCTTTTCAAAGATGCACTCCAACCCTGAAATTAACTAGACCAGTGGTTTCCTGACCCTTTCCTTAAGGGACCCCATTGGGTAAACGTACGACCCCCCTCATTAGGTGCATTTTGTTTACTTGATATTCAATGCATAACAAAAATAGTACAGAATAATTTGTAAACTGTATTTTTAAGTAATAAATACAATAACCGAAGGTAGTTTGTGGTGATGTTGTGAATTTTGAATTTTTTTCTGATTATTGCAGATCACTTTTTCTGACTATTATAGGAACCCAGTTATTTTAACAGTCTATCTATTTTCTATACACTTAAAAGGGTTTTTCTTCCTAACACTTGACAATTGTTTTATTAAGTCTCTGTTTTAACTGCATACTTTTCTAATGCAGAATGAGGCTGTTTTGCAGAGAGGGAAGGCTCTGAGAATACAGCAGCTTGTGTTCAGGTTCAGGTTGCCCACTACTCCTAATACAGATGCAGAGATCAAATCTCACTGTGTATGCTGTGCATGTACAGTGGGGCAAAAAAGTATTTAGTCAGACACCAATTGTGCAAGTTCTCCCACTTAAAAAGATGAGAGAGGCCTGTAATTTTCATCCTAGGTATACCTCAACTAGACAAAATGAGAAAAAAAAAATCCAGAAAATCACATTGTCTGATTTTTAAAGAATGTATTTGCAAATTATGGTGGAAAATAATTATTTGGTCAATAACAAAAGTTCATCTCAATACTTTGTTATTTACCCTTTGTTGGCAATGACAGAGGTCAAACGTTTTCTGTACGTCTTCACAAGGTTTTCACACACTGTTGCTGGTATTTTGGCAGTATTTTGGTACTTGCGGACCACCTAACCCCACAAATATAAAAAAACACATCGTTTTTCTAGAACAGATTACAAATCGCCTGATAATGGTACAAACAAGTGGCAACATGTGTGATGAAAGTGTTGCGCTGGGCTATTTCATGCAATCGAAAGTGAAACTTAAGCTCGCTCCATTGCGGAGATATTCCAGCGAGGGTGCGGAAAACTTAAATATATTTATTTATTTCAAATATGAAATGTTACCAATATACTCACGGACCACTAGGGGGCGCTCACGGACCACCAGTGGTCCGCGGACCACACTTTGAGAAGCACTGGGCTAGGCCACTCCAGGACCTTGAAATGCTTCTTACGAAGCCACTCCTTTGTTGCCCAGGTGGTGTGTTTGGGATCATTGTCATGCTGAAAGACCCAGCCACGTTTCATCTTCAATGCCCTTGCTGATGGAAGGAGGTTGTCACTCAAAATCTCACGATACATGGCCCCATTCATTCTTTCCTTTACACGGATCAGTCATCCTGGTCCCTTTGCAGAAAAACAGCCCCAAAGCATGATGTTTCCACCACCATGTTTCACAGTAGGTATGGTGTTCTTTGGATGCAACTCAGCATTCTTTCTCCTCCAAACACGTCGAGTTAAGTTTTTACCAAAAAGTTCTATTTTGGTTTCATCTGACCATATGACATTCTCCCAATCCTCTTCTGGATCATCTAAATGCTCTCTAGCAAACTTCAGATGGGCCTGGACATGTACTGGCTTAAGCAGGGGGACACGTCTGGCACTGCAGGATTTGAGTCCCTGGCGGCGTAGTGTGTTACTGATGGTAGGCTTTGTTACTGTTAGCTCTCTGCAGGTCATTGACTAGGTCCCCCCGTGTGGTTCTGGGATTTTTGCTCACCGTTCTTGTGATCATTTTGACCCCACGGGGTGAGATCTTGCGTGGAGCCCCAGATCGAGGGAGATTATCAGTGGTCTTGTATGTCTTCCATTTTCTAATAATTGCTCCCACAGTTGATTTCTTCACACCAAGCTGCTTACCTATTGCAGATTCAGTCTTCCCAGCCTGGTGCAGGTCTACAATTTTGTTTCTGGTGTCCTTTGACAGCTCTTTGGTCTTGGCCATAGTGGAGTTTGGAGTGTGACTGTTTGAGGTTGTGGACAGGTGTCTTTTATACTGATAACGAGTTAAAACAAAAAAAAGTGCCAGTTAACGAGTGGAGGACAGAGGAGGCTCTTAAAGAAGAAGTTACAGGTCTGTGAGAGCCAGAAATCTTGTTTGTTTGTAGGTGACCAAATACTTATTTTACCGAGGAATTTACCAATTAATTCATTAAAAATCCTATAATGTGATTTCCTGGATTCTTTCCCCCCATTCTGTCTCTCATAGTTGAAGTGTACCTAGGATGAAAATTACAGGCCTCTCATCTTTTTAAGTGGGAGAACTTGCACAATTGGTGGCTGACTACATATTTTTTTGCCCCACTGTATGTGTTACCATTAAAGAAGGTTTCATCCTCCAAATCTATCTAAATGCTATCTATCTAGGTTGTGTGGACAGGTACCCGGTGAGAAAAGTTGTCTTAAATCCAAAGTCCTCGCTACCGCTGTAAAGCATTGCCTTGAGAGACTAAGCGATGCAGGAATTTCTGTAGTTTTTTCCCAAATTATGAGTGAGTATGAACGTGAACGTATTGTAACAGTATCGCCTCCAGCGTACTCGAAGCCAGCTGCTGCCCCCCCCGCCAAGACCAAAATGACTATGCCTATTTCCAGTGGGGAAAAGTGTGACAGGCCATTTCTAGTCGTGTGCTACATGTGTTAAGAGAAACTAAAGACCACGATTCTCCAGACATTATCTGGATTTTTTTATCATCAATGACATTTTATATTGACAGTGTGCAGTATTTGGTCTTTTACGACCTACGCCTTGCATAGAGATCATCTTTCAAACTACTTCGGCTTGCATTCGTGAAGTTTTAGAACCGTGCCTGAGAACTGCAGGGGCCTCCAGATGACAAAAAGGGTCCTAATATATCCAGAGTTCAGTTTGTCAGTTTAGGACTCTGCAGAAGAGGACAACCTTCCTATATAGATATGTTGGGCTCATTCTAAGTACAAAAACAATGACTATTTTTAATGAAATAATTTTACATTCAATTTTAGTTATGGATATTAACTTCCATTTCTACAGGAAGAACACCATAAATACTAGTCAGAGAAACACTGATTTCTAACATAAAAAAAGAAGAGGAGACCTCATTGGAACATATGGTTCTCAGTAATATTGTCTTGAACAATAAACAGTGAAGTTTAACTTAAAGAAGTTGACTGCAATGAAAAACTCCCATGATCCCACACCTCTTCACCCTGGAGGTCTTTTGTCTGTCATTGCTTTTGATTGAGAGATCTCTAGTGCATTATTTCCCAGCCTGGGGGTCAAACCCTCCTTCGGGATCACCAAGGCTGCACATCTTTCTTGAATATTAACACATAAAATATCTATTTGAGTCAGGAGTCGTCACTTCAATAAAGGTAGAAAAGGGATTCCTTAAGAAATTTTTTTGGAACTGCTGCTGTCGTGGCAGAAAATGACCTACATTGATGTGAGTTTGAGTACAAGTAATGATACCACACTATGCAAATAGCAATAGCCGTTAAATGCAGTAAAGTAAAAATGTACAGTATTTTTTAAGTAATATGTACAAGAGTAGCATGAAAAGGAAACATTTTAATAAATGTACTCAGTTAATGTTTTGCCACTGTCAATCATATTATAATTTCAATTTTATTTCAGTTTGTAATTAAGAGAAGTTATATAAGCTATTGTCTTTGAAAAGGAGTGGGTTCACAAGGACGTCGAGTTAAGTTTGTTCGGGTTCCTCTTGTACTCAGTAAAAGGAAAACATATTTAAAAAAATAAAAACAATATTATTTTAATTATGTATCGTAAAAATACAATGGAAAAAATTATTTCAGAATCCCCACAATATAACATTTATTGATTTCTTGTAGCATTGATATGATTTTACAGAAACATTTTTACATTTTTTATACAAAGTCAGTGTGAAAAATTGCAAAATGTCTGTGATTAACTTGTGTTTGGAAATAAAACTGTATTTCTAACTTCTATCAAAGTTAGACATTAAGACGCAAAGAAGCAGTTTTTACATTGATTTAAACTTAAGGTGCAACATGGTTAGAACATTTTAGACTTCATGTCTCATTCATATCCTAAATTGTCCTAACACATGTTATGTCTGAGCATATTCATACTTCAGCAGCTGTAGTTAATCATCATCAGTCTATACATTTAATGAGAATTGAACACATAATTAATGTAAAAAGTTTATAGTGGAAGACTTATTATTGTTTATTTATTATTTTTTATATGTTTATTTAAGTTGAAAACAACAGAAATAAATTAAGCGTAACTTTCCTTTCAATACATTCTGAGTTTTGCCAAGAATTCTTAGTAAGTTTTCTGGGATTCAGCTGTTGTGAATTTCTACAACATTAATAAAACAACTACAGTGGGGTCCCAAAGTGTGACTTCCAAAAAGTGTACATGTATGACAGTGAGGTATATCTTAATATCTTGTTTACAGAAAACTAATTGAAAACATCTTTTCAAACAATACATTTCCTGTGGGCAAGTGGAGGATCCAGAAATACTTACCAGCATTTCTTATTAACAATGATTACACAGACACAATGAACTCTGGGAATGTAATTATACTTTAGAGTATTTAAACATAATTCATAAGATTTGTTTTCTTTGAGCCTGGTATGGCTAATTACTCAAAGTACTACAGGACTTGACTTCAGTCTCACTTTCATTTAAACTTGGCAGAAACCACCTAAAGAGCAGAACAATAATCCAGCAAGTACTTAGGCAGCAGAAACGGTATCAATCGTAAATCTGTTGTATCGTTTAACGAATATATGTACAATCTGCACAATTAATGTGTTTAATGTGATGAATAGTGAGTGAATACCAGCAAATGAAACACATCATTCAGTGAAATTTGATGGGTGGGTGTTACACAGTAAAGCAAAATGCAGACTGAACTGTGAAGAAGTTTGTTTCTTGGTTTATAACAGACTATGCTTATAATAATAATAATAATAGATTTAATTTGTTAGCGCTTTTACAGGTGCTCAAAGATGCTTTACAGATATAGTGAAGATAAAATAAAATAAAGGAACAACAAACAAATATATAGTTAAAGTTAAAGTCAAATAATACAAAAACAATCACACATTAAAAGCCAGATTGAAGAGGTGAGTTATGGTCCCCAGTGAATTATCATGTGATAATGATATGCAGATGAATAAATGTAACAGCATAAAAATATAGAACATAAAGCCAAAAGAGCCAGAAAATAAAAAGGCAAACCATTTCAAACATATGTGTGTAAATATATAAAAACTATCAAATAATAAAAAGGCAACATTTACCACTTACACTAATTCTGTATAAAGGCTTTCTGCATTGTCTGATATTATCAGCTGCCACTACCTGTGGAGCTGGAGATTTAAAACAATGTTTTTCAGGTGGTGAAATTCCCTAAAAATGTGTGGCAACAGTGCATGTTAGTAATCAAGATTGGCATCTCTTGATCCACTGTCTATGGCATACTGAAACATGAAAATTATGACGTAATCAGACACATTATTAGATCGCTTTAACTGAAAATACCTTATTTAAAACTCAGTCTTTTCAATATTGTCATTTACGATGTAGGCCTACAGTAGAGACATTTTACAGTAAAACAAGACTTGGTGCTTATTGTGCAGGAAACTGCTGGAAGTGTTCAGAATGTATTGCTCATCAGCATTTCTTTAAAATGCTTAGCTCGTGAAAACAAAATATCACTTTTAAAACATTGTCAAATATGTTCAGTTCTCACATTTGCATCTCCATCTCAGCTCCACCACCTGCTTTGTATTCATTGGCACCGGACGTGAGATTGTTGTCTGGGTTCAAGGGGCATTGCTCGGGTTGCTTTGCTGTGCTGTGCGTCTTGATTTCAGGGTGGCAAAGCTGCCTTAGGTTCTGTAGAGACAATCAAAAGTCCACATAAGACAACATGTTAACGTGTGCTGTAGGTTTCCCCGATACGAGTCAGAAGAAACATGTGCAGGAAAGATGGGAATCATGACACAAACAGCCTTACATGCTTCTTCCTATGTAATAAAGTATTGCCTCATTCATCTGTTACACATTTTTAAAAATGATAACAGTTTCACAAATGGTGTGAAATATTTCTTGAACTGGATGCCCTAAGTTTTTCACAGGCTTGCTCCTTTTGCCCCTTAAAGCTCCCCTATTATGCTATATACAGATGTAGCACTCCAGATCAGACTCAAATGGGTGTGTCCCAGTCAAAAGCCCAGCGGATGCCAGTGGCTGGGGGTGTTGCCAAATTGCTAGAGGGCGTTGCCCAATTTCCCCATTTGTTCAATTACAGGATTTAACCATGAGATGGCGCTTCATTCACAAAATACACAATGGGTGTTGTAGAAACATCAATATTTTAGATCAAATAAAGTATATAGTTTGCTTTATGCAGTATATTTCTTGTAATATTGTACAGTAGATTGAAGTAAATCAACTTATACATTAAGATAAGATAAGATGGACCTTTATTAATCCCGTGGGGAAATTCAGTAGTTCAAACAGCAACAGGGTGAGAGTGAAAAACAGGACAGCACAGATTCACACAGATTAATAAAATCAAAAATAAGATGAGCGATAAAAATAATAATAATGAGAAACTATGAAATAAGAAATGAATAAAACTAAAATGTAATTATCATATCATATATTATAATGTATTGTATTATTAAGTAATATCATACATTAACCCCATTATAGCAGATGCCACATTGAATGGATGAACACATGTATGCATCAATAATTACAACAGAGTATTTCTAAATACAAGTTGTAAAAATACTTATATGTATTTAATATTAACCCTTTGGAGTCGACCGTCACGCCGGCGTGATCAGATCACATGACCTGTTCAAGCTGGTGCCGCATAAAAACAACAGTCCGGACAACATTGCCGTGTGTTTCTGTCGAAAGTACTGGCTTGAAACTATATCCCAGTCTTTGTTTCATGCAAAAAGACCCAGTAAACACGGAGATACGATGATATAAAGTTAATACATTTCAAAAGTATGAAATATGGAAGCACATATTTGAATATCTTCGCCGTATTTGATCATTTTACGAAACGGAAAATACTGGAAACTGTAGATCCTGCTCAACAGGATGTATATGTGTATTTCTGTCGAAAGTACTGGCTTGAAACTATATGCCAGTCTTTGTTTCATGCAAACATACCCAATAAACACGGACATACGATGATATAAAGTTAATACAGATATATTTCAGAAGTATGAATAATGGAAGCACATATTTTAATATCTTCGCCGTATTTTATCATTTTACGAAACGGAAAATACTGGAAACTGTAGATTCTGCTCAACAGGATGTATTTACCAGGGAGGGGTGAGGTAATCAGGTAAACGGAGTGATGCGGAACGAGACGAAAAGAGACGAAGAGGGACGGCGGGAACCGAAGAGAGACGGCGGGAAATGGAGAGAGACGAAGATATACGAAGACAGGCGGCGGGAGACGAAGAGAGGCTGCGGGAGACTGCGATTGAAGTAAAGTGACAGACAAACATTGAGAATTTAGATATAGTTAGATAGATTTAGAGTTTTGAAGACTCAACTATGATGAAGAGAACTCTGAACGTGAGTCAAGCATTAAGCTTGTTTTTTGACATGGAGGAGGAGGAATCTGTGATGTTGCCCTCTGTGTCGTAGTTGACAGAAACCGCTTTGAAGCGTGGCACAGATAAAGACAGAAAAAACTGATTTGTGTACATAATGTGTATATATATATATTTGTATTATATTTATAATAACACTTTTGCCTTATCAGAATGAAATCCCATGCTACCTCAATCAAACTTTCACATTATCATAGTGACATCCCATGTATATATTTCCAGCTTTTAAATGGTTTCGTTGTGTATGTTTGTGTTATGAAAAATAAAATCATTTTCAAAATCTGTTTTTACGTTTTTTTTTTTGTGATTTTGGGTCCAAAATGTTCATATAGTAGAAGATCACTGCTCTAAACAAAGTCAAAAATCCTACATCCAAACGAAATAAATATAATTAATTATGATGAATACGTTAAGTCTTGTTCATTGTTTTTCACTTTTATTAAATGTGTGATATTTCCGGTGGAAATGGTGGACTATCGGACATTCAAAAT
The DNA here is from genome assembly GCF_902827115.2 of Pseudochaenichthys georgianus. Lineage (NCBI taxonomy): Eukaryota > Metazoa > Chordata > Actinopteri > Perciformes > Channichthyidae > Pseudochaenichthys > Pseudochaenichthys georgianus. The sequence goes on along the minus strand of NC_047507.1, from coordinate 18,921,818 downwards.
GCAGCATATTTTCACTCTTACACACATATATTCTCCTTTTACATACATACATTTTCACTCTTACACACGGATATTCTCCTTTTGCTCTCATGCGAAATCTACTAAAACAAAGTATGTCATGTATATTTAGTTTTCGTTGATGAGACGAGACGGACTAAGGTGTTAATGGTGCAGCATATTTCCCCCAAGTGTCTTTCAAAATGCATTTTACGTTTCTAATTTGCAATATCATTATTTCCACTCTCTTCACTCCAGAAGAGCGATCTCCCTGTGTCTCTCTGTGTGCGGGGGATCACAGGAGGGGGGAGGGGAGAACTGTGGAATGTGACTCCGCACATTCCGATGGCCAATTAGTTTTAAACAAAGGGTCCCCAACATACAGCATAGGAAACATGGGGGGTTGGGGCTGGTGAACGGTATGGTCCTACCGTTTTCATACTTTATATATGCATTTGAAAAGCAATATAAATCACACAGTTATTATGCAATAGGCTATAAAAGCACCATAGATTACCTTTCTCCAATTCAAACTCTTGACGGGAAAAAAGGAAGGTGTAAATGGTTGGGCTATACTGTACTGTATACATACAAAGGCCATTCAATAGACGTTCAATATATAGTATTCGTTTATTAGAGTCGGCTTGACTCGGTTTGCATTCATAAAGAATGCACAAATGTGTTTAATCGTTAATGTCATAGTATTCGTTTATTAGTCCCCGAGGGGAAATGGGTAGCAGCACATCACAGAGGCATTTAAAAAGTGAAGACAATACATTCTGGAAATGTTCACATCAGGCACCTTCAAGTTAAACAATACTACTGTACAGTAAACAAATAACACAGTAAATTATGTGGATTAAATCACATTTATTTCGTTAAAAATAAACGAAATGACTCGGTTTGCATTCATAAAGAATGCACAAACGTGTTTAATCGTTAATGTCAGATGTGTACTAAGTAAATAGCCTACATTAGTTCCTGCTCAAAATTAGATTCAACTTTATTGTTATTGCACAGATTACAGGTACTGAGACAACGAAATGCAGTTTAGCTTCTAACCAGGTGCAACAAGCAGTAAAGTGAAAAGTAATGTTCACAATCTACTGAATAAAATATATAATGAATTGAATGATGAATAAACAGTGAGGGGTATGAATACACTAGATATCAGCCTGTGAGCAGTATGAACAGTGTGTTAATCGTTAATGTCAGATATGTACTAAGTAAATAGCCTACATTAATTTCATGATGGATTAAACCACATTTATTTCGTTAAAAATAAACAAAATGATTAAATGTAGGGTGAATTGCCCTAATGTGGAACATTTTTGCATTTCAGACTTCGGGAATATATTGCGACATGAAGCCGATACAATAAATCAAAATCCAGTAACATTCTGAAATCCCCAGGATGTGTCCTAATCAAACCAAAAGAGAACATGCAGATATTAAACTCATAAAAGAAATGGTAGACATATTAGTACTCTTAGTGCCAAGTTGTCTCAGACAATCTGTTTTCCTAATGTGGGACAGTTCTGTGCAAAATATGGGACACTGAAAAGTCTATATTAAAAAGCCTCAGTCACCTTCATTCATGTAATAAAAAAATCTCAGGCTAGTAACATTCAAAGTTACAGTAAATGTGCAATACCATGCTATGTTACTATTTATAATGTTATTGTTGTTACAACAGAAGATGTTTTTATTTAAATTTAAGTTAAATGCATCAATCTGGTGCACTGAGGGCAAAATTAGTAGATTTGTGGATACAGCTCTCAACACTCATATGAAACAGAACTGTTCTTACAATGTGTGTTGGAAGGTATTAAATTATGCATATTTTATTGTGTAAACACACAGCTGATCACCTGAGAGCTGCCGTTTCATTCAGAGCGTTTAAAAAAAAACGACGGTCTGATTTCAACAACTCAATGTGTGATTATTATAGCAGTAATATTAGACACTAATAATACAGTAAACTATTAACACTGTACATATTATTGTTTGCCCGTGGGATTAGGATGATCGGTAGTGAGAGCCGCTGCATTTTCCTCCGGTCGGATGTGATATAAAAACAAAGCGATTATTGTTGTTGTTGTAAACTCACGTGGATTAAATTTAGTGCATTCATTTCAACTCGCGAACATATGATACATTAAATGATCGCGAGGATGACGATCGAACATCGTTTGTTTGACCCTGGATGCATTTCCTGATCTAAAAACATAGCGATGGTTTTGTACTTACGCCAACGTGAATTAAACATTATTTTGTTAAATAAAAACATGGTGATGTTTAGTAAATGATTACATGTCTCTTACTTAAGCACAGAATATGATCCTATCCGTGATATATGGATCTTAACAAATATCCGCTATATCAGATACCTGTAGATCAGCTGTTTATTTCACATGAGTTTCAGTGTGGCAGCTTTTCACGGCTCCCCCTGGTGGATCCATGATCCATTGCTGCTGGTTTCATTATAATTAAATGTATTTATCAAGGGGGCGTTTCAAGTCCTGCGGGGGGTTTTCCTTTTCAGCAGGGGCCCACCCCGTGCCGATCACGGACCCGCACGGGTAGGCGTCTGAAACGAAGCGCTACATCTGTATATATCTTTGCTTATCTTTCTTACAGTGCAGACGCTTTTCTGCTTGCTCCTGCCTCTGCTTACTTTTTATGCTGATTTTCCTATTCTTATTCTCTGAAAACTTTGAGCAGCGGCTCCTGGACATTAACTTATCACTGGGACAGTTTATCTTCGTAAATAGACGGAGGTTTTCAGCCATATTTCAACATTTTTACGACGACCCCAGTCTTACAGTAGCGTGGCCTAGCAACAGCTAAAGCCTGGTAGGCTACTGCATGCTATTTAGCTTAAGCTAGTTGGTAGAAAAATGCCTCCGTTCTCTACAGATGACTTCCACAAACTTCTACAGAAGATATCTGTGCTGGAAATGAAAATGCAACGGTTGGAAGTTAACGTGGAAGTGAATGGACTATGTTGTGGGAATGACACCACTTTACCAGTGTTGCAAAATAATGGAAAAGGGTATGCTAACTCACAGCTAGTTAGCAGCTACAAGGATTCCAAGGAACAGGAGGGCTGTGTACCGGGTAATAAATCTACAAGTGGTAGTCCTCCCTGGAACTCTCTGGGTGCAAGGCCGAAGAGTAAATCATTTCCATGGGATTTGGGAGGACGGATAACAGGCAGAGCCCAACACTCTGAAATATGTGATGCGACCGGCTGGCCTGCATTGTTATAACCCAGGAAGAGCGCCTCTTCAACCCTTAAACAGCAGTGGACAGCTGCTAAAGGGAGAATTACAAAAAATCCTCCTAAACCACCAAGTGTGCCAATCCAGAACAGATACGCTCCGCTGACCGAGAGCTGGAAATCTCTTTCTGATGACCTGGATAACCCGTCCTCTTCACACAGCAGGGTAAGGACCAATAGCTACTCCAAAAGTAAAAGGCTAGAGGGAAAGCTAACGACTGGGCCTGAAACTCTGATTGTGGGTGACTCTGCTGTAAGAGATGTAAAAGGTCTGTGTAGTAAGAACAACACCAAAGTACTCTGTTTTCCCAAGGATACGGTCTCTGACTTGGCTGAGAAGATCCTGCATATTGGGGCTGAACATCCGACTGTGAAGAATGTGGTACTGCACATTGGAACAAATGATGTTGTGAAACAACAGTCAGAAGTGCTGAAAGAAGACTTTAAATGTCTGTTGGAAACTGTCAGCTCTCTAAATGCAGAGGTGTTCATCAGTGGCCCTCTACCGCCAGTCAGAAAAGGAGTGGAGAGATTCAGCAGATTGTTTGCACTGAAACCCTGGCTTTCAACTGCCTGTACTGACCATTTCTGTGCATTTATTGACAATTTAACTTTTTCTGGGACCGCAGACATCTTTTCAAGGCAAATGGAGTTGCATGAACAAGTCAGGAGTGAAATTGTTTATCTCTAACATATTCAACTGCCTGCGTCATCAATCTGTTCCCTCTGCCAAGGACAAGGCGGCAAGAGGAATCAAAACAGGAGATAGACACAACACATCGCGCAGAAAACCCTGAGGAAGTATCACTGCACCGCCTGAGGAATGTTCTGATATGAGAGACCTATGAAACACACAGAGGAGTCCCCACCGCCCGTCACCCCCCCCCCCCCTGTCAATGCCTTTGAGGATACTCCGTGTGTACAAAACGCTGCAAACTGATATCTGGCTGGGTCCGGGCTCAAGGGTTGTATGGCACTCTCAACTCTTTCCAGGACACTGCCGGGGGCCCTGCCTAGCCCAGTAGGTTTGCCGATATCTGTGTTGATAGGTAATAGATTAAGAGCGGTGAATCATCTTAGATACAGGAAGCGCTCAAACGTTTGTGTGAGTTTATCTAATTTAGCAGTGATTCCATGTCAGCCACAGCTTGTTACAAAAAACATGACTGATAGTGTGTTTAACACACTTAAACTAGCTTTATTAAATGTCAGGTCTTTGGCAGGAAAAACATTTTTAATCAATGATTTTATCACTGAGCACAATCTTGATTTTATGTTTTTAACAGAAACTTGGATTGAACAAAATAACAGTGCAGCTGTTCTTATCGAATCAACGCCTCCCAACTTTAGTTTTATGAGTCAGGAAAGAATGCATAAGAAAGGGGGTGGAGTTGCTATTCTGTTCAATGATTCCCTTCAATGCAGGAAGACATCGTATGGAAACTTTGATTCTTTTGAATATGTGGCCCTTCAGCTGAAATGCTCCTCTTGAGCTCTGTTCCTAAATATCTATAGGCCACCCAAATACATTTAACATCCATGTTGACAATCCCCAGGACAGAGGGGCTAAAGAACTGTTTTGTGTTCTTGATAGCTATGGACTGACTCAGCATGTGACGGAGCCCACGCACAATAAGGGGCACACTCTGGACTTAATTATCTCAAAGGGTCTGAATATCTCTAAGGTTGTGGTGACTGATGTTGCACTGTCTGACTATTCCTGTGTTTTCTTTGAGAGCTCTATTTCTGTTCACACAAGTGTTCAAAAAGAGGTAACCACAAAGCGATATTTAACTGAAAATACTAGGGAAATGTTTACTCAGAATTTTTCTTCCACACTTGCCCCTGCTAACACCTCAGTAAATGAGCTAGTAGATCATTTTAATTCAAAAATTAAAAATTGTATAGATGCCATTGCTCCAATTAAGGTAAAGGAAGTGACTGGGAAGAAAATATCTCCATGGAGAAAGGCCATGACCGTTAAAACAGAAAAAAGAGAATGTCGAAAAGCTGAATGCAGGTGGCGAAAAACAAATCTCCAGGTTCACTTGACATTTATAAAGAGAGACTTGGCCTTTATAATTTGGAATTGAAAAACGCACGACAATCATTCTTCTCTGACATCATTACCAAAAACAAAAACAACGCACGTGCCTTGTTTGCTACCGTCGATGTCATGTCTAGGAAACTAATAGTGAAAGTTTATTCTTTATGTTAGTTTTGTCATGTCCCTTTGCCCTGTGCTTTATGGTTATTCCCTTAATTAATCATCCCTCTCATTTCAGGCCTCCACGCTCCCCGCCCCCTTCTGTCTCCTGCGTCCTTGATTGTTTTCCCCGCCCTGATTGTTTCCACCTGTGTCCCCTTTACCTGTGTATATATTGTGGTAGCTTCCCTCCTGTTCATTGTCAGTTTCGTTGTCTTACTATGACCCACGTTCCTGATTACCTCACGGACTTCCCACGGATCTACCTCATTGATCACTTGCTAGTTTTCCTCGAAAGAGTATATTTGTTTTCCTTGTTTTGATTACTGTGCTAAATTCCAGTAAAGTCTTTATTTTTGAAAACACTATCTGAGTCGTGCAATTGAGTTCATGCCTCAGAGTCTCTCCTTGACAGTCGACAGACTAACTAACCCCCCAGTGTCAGTAGCCTCTGAATTTCTAACCACCAGGGCGTGCAATGATTTTGCCTCCTTTTTCACTGACAAAATTCAGAAAATCAGACAAGCAGTCAGTGCCTCTGCATCAGGAACAGCAAATGTGTTGTCTCTGTTTCCACTTAACATCAATTCAGACATCATGACACAATTCCATCAGATTAATGATAAAAACCTAGAGGACATTATACAACTTCTGAAATCCTCCTCCTGCTGCCTTGATATTATTCCAACAGGCTTTTTCAAAGATGTTTTGCCCTGCATGGCCTCAGAACTACTTCATATAGTAAACAAATCTCTTCACTCAGGTATTTTTCCACAGGCCCTGAAAACTGCAGTCATTAAACCGCTCTTAAAAAAGAATAATCTAGATGCTTCAGTAATGAACAATTACAGGCCCATATCAAACCTGCCATTTCTAGGTAAAATCATTGAAAAAGTTGTTTAAGTTGAGTAATTTCTTGCATTTAAATAGTTGTTTCGATGTGTTCCAGTCAGGCTTTTGTCCAAACCACAGCACTGAGACTGCTCTTGTAAAGGTCTTTAACGACATCCACTTAAACACAGACAGTGGCAGAACTTCAGTGTTAGTATTATTAGATCTCAGTGCTGCGTTTGACACTGTTGACCACAGAATATTACTAGACCGACTGGAAAACTGGGTGGGACTTTCGGAAATAGTTCTAAATTGGTTTAAATCCTACTTAAAGGATAGAAACAACTTTGTTTCTATAGGTAAATACACATCTGAGTTGACAAATATGACATGTGGGGTTCCTCAAGGCTCCATCTTGGGGCCTCTTCTCTTTAACATCTACATGCTACCACTGGCTCAGATAATGAAGAACAACAAAATAAGTTACCATAGCTATGCAGATGACACACACATTTACGTAACAATTTCACCAGGAGACTATGCTCCAATTCAAACACTGAGTAAGTGCATTGAACAAATCAATGACTGGATGTGTCAGAACTTTCTCCAATTAAACAAAGATAAAACTGAGGTAATGGTTTTTGGAGCCAAGGCAGAACATTTAAAAGTTAGCGCTGAGCTTCAGTCTGCAATGTTCAAACCAACAGATAAAGCCAGAAATCTAGGTGTAGTCATGGACTCTGACCTGAGTTTCAAGTCACATTAAAACAGTTACTAAATCAGCCTACTATCACCTAAAGAACATATCTAGGATTAAAAGACTAATGTCACAGCAGGATTTGGAAAAACTTGTCCATGCCTTTATCTTCAGTAGACTCGACTACTGCAATGGTGTCTTCACAGGTCTCACTAAAAAATCTATTAGAAAGCTGCAGCTGATTCAGAACGCCGCTGCTCGAGTCCTCACTAACACTAAGAAAGTGGATCACATCACTCCTGTTCTGAAGTCTTTACACTGGCTTCCTGTGTGTCAAAGAATAGATTTCAAAATATTGCTGCTGGTTTATAAAGCACTGAATGGTTTAGGCCCAAAATACATTACTGACCTCCTGCTAAACTATGAACCATCCAGATCTCTCAGGTCTTCAGGGACTGGTCAGCTTTCTGTCCCCAGAGTCAGAACTAAACATGGTAAAGCAGCGTTCAGTTATTATGCTCCAAATATCTGGAACAAACTCCCAGAAACCTGCAGGTCCGCTGCAACTCTTACTACTTTTAAATCCAGGCTGAAGACTTTTCTTTTTGTCGCTGCTTTTAATTGAACTATTCATATTTTAGACTGCACTGTAACTTTTATCCATGTATTTTTCCTTAATGTTTATTTTATTAGCTTTTCTTTTTTAATGCTTAATGTCTTTCATTTTTTTTTGTAAAGCACTTTGAATTGCCTTGCGTTGAAAAGGCCTATATAAATAAACTTGCCTTGCCTTGCCTTGCCTATATTTGAACAGTATATTATAGGACCATATCTATACAAAACATGTCTCTGAATTGTTTGCTCAAAATACCAAACAGATCACCCATTGTAGCCATGCCTCATACCCCTCTATTTCACCCCTGTTATAGAAGTGCTGATTCTGGGTCTGGCCCTTTAAATGTAATCGAGCTGAAGTGACCACACCCTTTTGGAGCGTCCGGTGAGCTCAGTCAAGAGAAGGCTTTCTACCAGTAATTATTATTATATATTTTTTTGACACAACCTCACTCATCATCATACATCGTTTTAAATTAAACTCACTCTCCGCCGCAATAACTAACTCACCTTTTCTATAGGGTCAAATTAATATATTTTCTAAACCGTCTCTGTACTGTAGGTCTCACTATGTATGCGCTCAACTTTATTACTACGCGGTTGCGGTCTATAGCCAAATCACAACCCCACCTTCACTTATGTAACATTGACATTGTGTCACATGAGCTAAAAAATGGATAGTTAAAAGTGACAAATTAGGCCAGCAACCACAAGGAACAGTGACAGCCTGAGGATGTTGTTGAGCTAGCAAAGAAGCTCTTTGCAAAGAAAAGGGCAAGGAAGAAACACTTCTAGAAAAGGTAAGATCCATTGATTTGAGGGATTGTCTTACAAACAAACATTCTCTCTCCATTTTACACACACACACACACACACACACACACACACACACACACACACACACACACACACACACACACACACACACACACACACACACACACACACACACACACACACACACACACACACACACACACACACACACACACACACACATGCGCACGCACACACACACACACACACACACACACACACACACACACACACACACACACACACACGTGCGCACCACACACACACACACACACACACACACACACACACACACACACACACACACACACACACACACACACACACACACACACACACACACACACACACACACACACACACACACACACACACACACACACACACACACACACACACTGTAAGGAGATGGAATCAACAAACTGCTGACTCATTGCCTGGGGTCCCGTCCAGGAGTGACACCTACCAATGGAAAACTGCCAACTCACTGGCTAGCTTGCCCAGAAGTGAACTCGCCAATAACAAATAGCTAGGGAGGAGCAGCCGGCACAACCCCTCCCCACCTGTGTATAAATATCATGATATTCTTATGCTTGATGCCCTTCTGACTGACCGTCTCCGATATCTGTATCGCACGGTAGTAGAATTAAGCCCAGAGTACTCTGTATTTTTGTATTGTTGTCTTTTACCATTAAAACAGATTATTGTTTAACTTGTATCCTGGTGCTTTTAAATTCCTTCCTTTTATGATTTAACCAGCTCATCAAAAGGACACGCGGAGCCGAGGTGGGTTTTCAGACCACTCGGTACTCCAACAGTGTGCGATTGACATGCCAGATTGAATGAAAATGTAAAACATTGGTCATGTTGGGTAGGCGTGTTGTTACGTGTTAGTACGTGGGTTGAGGGGTCCTGAGCTCTCAGTGCCCAGGGGCTCGTGGAGGTACTAATCCGGCCTTGCCGTGATTAAATGCCATATTATGTTCCGAACCACATCAAGCATTATTTCTGAAACAGTATGGAGCTCAAACGCTTTCTCTCTCGCGGGTTTACCACAAGGACAGTTCTTTATTCAGCGTTTACCGCTAGAACAGCGCCATTGTATGTATTATATAACAACTGTACTCTAAGTCACTCTCGTAGACATCCTGCTGAATACACAGACACACAGCCGCGGGAGGGGATTCAGCTAGCCGACTGTATATGGGGTCGAGGGCGGGGCGTTTAATGTAAAGCCAGCCAACATTTTAGTAATGATGTCAAGTTCTCAGCAAGTCTGGATCAGCTCCGTTGCACCCCTGTTTTTAGAGATGTGGGTGAGGAGGAAAAGAGAGAAGATTGTATTTTCTGTCTCGTTACACACCGGGGACACATATTTATGTATAAAAGACATAAAAAAGTGCATTTTGCATAATAGGTGACCTTTAAGGGATGAGTTGGAGTACTTTGAGGATGCTGTGACTTTTTATTGCATGTTTACAGTAGGAAGCAACTGATTATCTCATTCCCCTGACCCAACTAGTATAATTTAGTGGTAGGTCTTTACTTGTTCAGGCCAGGGGCGCCGTAAGGGGGTGAACAGTTATGACGATTCTAAGGCCCCGGTAATGGTACAAATCGTCGTACAATGGACAGCTTCCCCCCCCCAACTATGTATATACTCGCATTTTAGACTCTGTTACTAACTGTATATCTGTAGACTTGGTATGTCTTAAATGTCCGGTTAGGATGTATTAGAACGAAATCTAAAATGAAAATTGTAAATAAGCAATCTGTATGTAAAAAAGCACCTGTATGTAAATTGTAAATAAGCCATTTGTATGTCAAATATGTCTTATATGTCTTAAATGATATGATGAATTGGAAATGGGTAGACCCTCCAGAAAAACGCGATTCTGCGATCGCAGAATTTTCCGCATAATCAGCAAAATGGCGCAGATTTTTAAAAAGCCGCATATTTATCAAAAGGCCGCATAATCCCCGCATTTTTCCACACAAAGTTGGAAAAAAAAGTTAACTCGTCTTGACGTGAAGTGATGATGATGCGCGACGTCATCAGCTCGCGCATCACAGAAGGTAAACAACAACGTAGAGTGGACGTGTGGAGCTCACACGATGAAAAAATCTAATCCATCTCATTTACCGACGAACATTTCTGCTAAAGACCGGGCAAAGCAGTACCCCGATGTCTTGCATGAAAGTGGGGGGAAACTATTCTGCACCCCGTGCAACTGTGTTGGAGCATAAGAGAACATCGACGGTGACGACCCACTTTGATTCATTCAAAGATTCGAAAATGCTTTCTGCTGCTGCGGACAAGAAAGCCAAACAACTCACGTTCACCCGAGGCATCAACCTCCAAAACCCTTTCGAGGCCTACAAGATTGAAGCTGGTCAGATAACGAACGAGTAAATGAAAACAGAATGAGGCGGAGAAAAGTGTGTGTGTGTGTGTGTGTGTGTGTGTGTGTGTGTGTGTGTGTGTGTGTGTGTGTGAGATTAAAATAGCCCAATTGCTTTTACAATAAATAAACATTGATTGTGTTTAATTGAATAGTAAAGGGGTTTAACGTTAGTGGCAGGTTGTGTGTGAGAGAGAATAAATAAATAAGACAGCCCAATATTTATTTTTTCCGCATATTTTGCAACTTCCTGCAATTTCACCGCATAAAATCACATAAAACCCCGCATGTTTGATCGCATAATCAAGGATTTTAGCCGCATAATCAAGGATTTTACCCCGCATAATCTAGGATTTTTGCCCGCGTTTTTCTGGAGGGTCTAAATGGGGGACCCTGATGTAAACAAGACGAAAGTCTTTCTCTGGTCTGCATCCCCTTAACAATTGTATGTTTTGAGCTGTACTGTACTGTACCCAATATACAAGCTGTTAATAAACTTTTCAATCAATCAATCAATCAAACAAACAAACAGGGGCCCCAAACATTTTTAGAACATTAAGAAAAAATGTTTAAGTAACCTTCCATCAATCATCAATAATTAACATTAATATAAAGTCATATTGATAATGTACTCACTAAACTTACGATTCATTTAACTTATTTCTTCCAAAAGTTAATTATCCAAAGCATCGAACACCCCCCTCTATTTACATGTAATGGTTTGGTCCTGCCTCCAAACGCTGTGCAGGGCCCTTTCTAGCAGAAAGTGAGAGTATGTGAGGAGGGATGCTATTACTTATGTGTGTACGATGTCTCAACGACTAACAAATACCTCATTCACACCAACGCAACTCCGGTTCAAGCTCCGTGATAGAGCTTTTCAGGTTCAGAACGGGTTCTTCGGTTTAGCTCCGGCTCTTTTCACACTGCCCAGAGTCCGACTGGTGCTGCGTCATTGCGTCATCGTTTGCATCATGACGTAACTGTTTGCATGCCTGCTTCATAAAGCCAAACCGCGCGGAAACCCCTCACAGCTGACACCAACAACAACAACAATGGCGGATTGTGCTCCAGCTTCCTCTGTACCTCTTCAGAAGACCAGATTCCCAGTGGGTAGGTCTCTTCAGTGGACCACTGCTGCTTGTTAAGTTTCTCCATCGTTGTGTACAAACTGGATAAAACACAGGCTTTTTGTTGTTGTTCAGGAGTTGATCCTGCCCCTGCCCCCGCCTCAACGTAAGCGTGACATATGCGGTGCTTTTGCTCTAGGCGGACAATTTTTTGGAGCTTCAAACGAACCGGATTCCGGAGCTAAGAGGCTGCTCCGCTGCGGTGTGAACAGGAAAACCTGGTGCTTTTCAAGCTCCAGCTCCGAACCGGCCCACCGTTGGTGTGAATGAGGTAAAAGTCAGGCTTTCCAGAAAGAAAAGAAAGGAGAGAAAGACAAGAGAGAGGGACTAAAGGACGACAGTATGGGTCCTTCTCACTTCGGTTAAATTGATTCCTTGCGTCCCTCACTTGCGTCGTTTCCCTGTGACTAGTCCCTCCCACCAGGGAAGCATGGAGGGACGCAAGGAAACCAGGGCTGCAGTCGAATAGTCCATTTAGCTTAGGAACCTTCCTAACCGAGTGAAATGACCCGGAAGTCCCTCAGTGGCAGCCATGATAAGTGCCGTTCGAATTCTCTAGATCAGGGGTGTCAAACTCAAGGCCCGGGGGCCAAATCCGGCCCGCAACTTCATTTCATGTGGTCCGCAAGAGCTCTGAAAGAATGTAATATGTTTATTATACGGTTACATGCCGATTTACAGATGCACGATGTCCATAAACTACATGTCCCACAATGCATCTTAAATTAGATTTTTTTTTTATTGTTACTTTTTTTTCAAAATGTCACTTTTTTTTTTTTAAATGTCACTTTTTTTTCAGAATTTGGCTTTTCTTTTAAAATAATTTTGTGACATTCTCACTGAAGAGACTTGCACTTATTTGCCCTAGACTTCTTTACGTTCTTTCAGACGTAGTTATCTTTGAAGCTTTTACCCTATCCGATAATAATCCAATGCAGAGGCAATAATGTAATATAATACATTATTTTATATATATTAAATATTTATATATGTATGTCCCACATGCAGTATTTTTGTTTGTATATGCTGTTGTAAATACTCCTGTTGTCTGCTGTGTTCAGACTCAAGTCCTGTGTGTGATGCCACATTCAGGACATTCAGTGTCCTTTCTTAACAGAAGACCGTGGCTAGAAGCTGCAGCTAGACTGCAGAAGCATTAGCTTTTTGTTTTTGAGGATGGAACAACTTCACACACGGAGGCTAGACCTATACAATTCATTTATTTTGGTTTATAAATTAATGTCAAGACATTTATGTTATTGATTTCTGAAGCACTTTCTAAATAATAAAAAGAGAGTTCATATGTATTTACTGCATGTATGCATTGATGAAAAATAAGCCATGTGCAGTAATATAGAAAATTGAGGATGCAACGCATTGGTATGAATCGTGATGCACCGGGATATCGAACCGAATCGAATCGTTGACAGGATAATCGTAATCGAATCGAATCGTGAGACCAGTGAAGATGCACAGCCCTAATGTTTATAAAGTCTTAAAGTTACAACCGGCCCTTTGAGTGCAACCATAATGCTGATGTGGCCTGTGATGAAATTGAGTTTGACCCCCCTGCTCTAGATGATAGGAAAGGAGGTTTCAAACTTCCTTTATAACCTCCTTTAGCTTAGGAACCACTGGACCTCCCTAACCGAAAGGAGAGGAGAAAATGCTGCCCCACAATGCCTTGCAGTCGCAGCATTTGACGTCACACAACAGTCGGCCGTTCACGGACACAAACGATTATGACGGAGAAATGATATCATGAAAGTTACGGTGCTTTTTAAGCTTTTTAAAACGTATGTGGTAAGTTGCCAAAGTGCTTTGTTTTGAACGTTCATCAGTATTATAATCAAAAAGAGAAATATGAACGTTAGTTTTTACTGAAATGATCAAATAAAGTCAACATTTCACTGAGCTGTGTGGGGTTTGTTCAACTTTTAAAATATGTTTGAATGGTGATATACACAGTGATAGATGTTAAGGACTAACGTTTATAATAAATACATTTGTATTGATTTTAAGATCTTTAGTTCATACAATCATACGTATTGGGATCATTTGCATTAATGTGGACAGGAGGGAGAGGGTGATGAGCATAAGTATCACTTTCATTTTTTATTTCAATTCCAACTTTGGTCATGAAGAATATGTTTCTCTGTTGTCCACGTTCATAAAGCATAAAGCAACAGCATCAGAGCACGGTGCAGAGTCTCTAGATGAGTCCCTCGTTCTTATTATACATCCATGTTGTAGTCCGCTATATAGAAAACTGTAGTTTCCATAGTTTCCCCACAGCAGCAGACGCACAAAATGACGTCCGCTGGCGCATCATAAACACGTCGGATAGTGAAAGTGCATTCAGATTCTCTAAAGTACCGCAGTCTCTTCTCCTAAGTCCTTTTGAATTCTCCTATCCACTATCCCTTAACCCCGTGACGTTTCACTCAGAGGTCAAGGAATAGGAGATAGGGTTAGAATTTAGGAGCTGATTTTTAAACTATCCGAACGCAACCCACGAGAAGCAGGGAAATTAGTTTTAAGAGCAATGGGACTTCCTTTCCTCCGGAGCGTCACGTGATCGTCTGACAGCAGTTGTGTCCCCGTTATTTCCACACACACCCCCGCCTCTGTTAGTACACATTTACTGACACAAACATTTGTATCATCTGTTGTAGACCCAAATACATTAAATAAAATAAGAACTCATTCTCAAAAAAGATAAACGCCATTCTTAAAATGTATAAACGAACATTAGTTGGATTAATATTGATTAGAGTGCACAATAGAAATAAAATAATTGAGAGAAGAAAAAGAGATGTATTATCTATCAAAACCCAGTTAGATTAACATTCATTGGATTGCACACTTTGTTTGTTTGTGTGGATATGTAGCACATTAACATTTTAATAGCACTTAATGACTGAATGGAAATGACAATAAATGAAAATGTAAAACGAAAAAAGCGATCATGAAAATGTTTCCAAAAAATGAATAAAATGATTTTTGACCACTTCGTTGTTCAGATATATCACATATTTGTAACTAAATGATACATGAATTGAAACAAAACACGGTATAAACTGAGGAGTGACTCTCATGAGTTTCATGTATTTTCTTCACTCCGCTGGGAAACTGCTCTCATGTCAAGAAGCATCAGATCAGTGCATGCACTGCATCGTCCAATCAGTGAGCGATACACAGTAAGGGGGCGGGGCGAGTGTCTGAGGATTTAATCGAAGGATGGTCTGGTGGTTCCTCGATTACAGCTCCTCGATTATAGCTCCTCGGTCCTCCGGCAAAAATAAGGCCATTGGGAGGCTACTCAAGATGGCGCAGACAAATCAACTTCCGGCGAGACCGAGACCGAGGAAATGAAAAATAAGAGAAGTGAGAAAGGGCCAGTGTCACCCAGTTTTTCAAAAGAAAAGGTGGGTGTGGGGTAGGTAATTTTGAGAAACCAGCTCGAGATACACTTTTTGTTATATTCCATGGAATGCTCTTAACATCCCGATAGCAATGAATATCGTAAGTGCTTTGACAAAAAATCCATAAAAAAAACGTCATCTGTGGAAGTGGCCAGAGTTGGGTGTAACGCGTTACAAAGTAATCACACTACAGTTACTAACATTGCCCCGACACGCGTTACTTCGTTACTTACTCAAATCAGTCATAATCAAACCTCAACAAACACCTGCAAAGAACACATGCTAAGGTGAAGCTAATGCTATTTGTTGTTTGTTTATATCACGTATTCTGTTCTTCTTCTCTGTTTTCCGGTTGTTGCCTGTTCTGAATGACGAATACACACTACCGCCGCCTGCTGGTAAGGAGAGTTATTGCCACTCACGCATGCGCAGTTCGTACGTGCTCGGCTGAAGTCTTTGCGGTGTGCTCCAGTCTGGTTGCAGTGCAACACATGACCAACACACAGGAGAACACGCCGAGGCAACAGCGTGAGCAGAGATAGACTGCGCAAAATATACAGATAGCAGGAGACAGAGGACAGCCATGGTCAGATAGGAAAACATTCAGGATCTGGATCAGTCTTATGCGACAATGGAAACTGAACTAAAGAGAACATTTGAAACTTTAGCAGTCTGCGTGATCTGCCTGCAGGGAGGGGCGGGCCGGCCCTGCGAGTAAATTAACGAGTAAAGTAACGAGTAAAGTAACGAGTTACTTTATGTAGAGAGTAACGAAGTAGTGTAATATATTACTTTTTTTTAAAAGTAATATGTAATATATTACTTTTTTTTAGTAACGACCCCATCTCTAGCCGTGGCGCTGTAAAAAGCACGACCAATCATTTTAGCCGGCCCGGCTAAAATAACTGGATGGCCTACCTGCCTGTCAGCCTTCCATCTGTTGGAGGAGGGGCTCTGTAAGGAAGTGGCAGATTTTTTCGGGTTGTGTATTTTCAAATTCTAGCGCACTCGAGCTGGTTTCTCCAAAATTACCTACCCCACCTTTAAGTACTGTTAATATCTTCACAGAAAAGTCAGAGGTTTTTCATTTCACTGCTCTTTTAGCTGACATTTAATAAATGCAGGTACATTTTTAGCAGCTATTCATACTAAATCAGTTGTCCGTCCCCTGGTGCCAGGACCAACAGATCCATCTTTAGGCTCCGCAGCCCTGTCCCCCCATAAGGCTTTGCAGTTTTGCCATGCTGTCCATTGAAAGCCAGTTGGCTAGAAAGCTGGACTTCAAGGACTTGATCAGTGACTTTGCCTGTAAGAAGGCTAGGCGCTGGGCTCTTGGTGAGGAAGGCTGAGCCAGGGCTCGTAATAACTGTTAAAGGGCAAGGCTATGGTAACGATATTGTAGCACTACACACAAGATGCATGATGAGAAAATGACTGAGAACAGGTAATAGGCTCTGATTTAGCACCCCATCAGGCCTTTTCATTTACATTTCTGTTTTGTTATCCGTTTACACTTTAATACCCGCTTATTTTGTAGTTGGTATGTATATTTAATTAAAAAATCTGCTGCTTATGTTATTTTTTTTGTTATAGCATTTTATAAATGACAATATTGGTGTTAATGTTCACTTAATTTTGATTTAAGAGGTCATGTATATTTAAGTTATATTTATTTAGATTTTTGAATGTTCCATTCAAAAATGTTATTAAAAAGGCATGTACACCAATAAAAGATGACTATTGAGGTCTATTGTCAGGAATGTTAGTGTTATATAAAATAGTGAATTCTACTGCAGTAGAATGTTGCACGTCTGCACAGTATTATATGTTCACCGCTCAGTGTCAGTAAATATTGTGCAGTTAGTATTGGACTGTACAGGTAGAGTTATTTAAACCATAAATTATTCGATTGGGTTCTGGAGGTGTGGTTACAGGATTGTGCTTGGTTGGCGTGGCCTGGGCCTATTTTGTTCTCAAGGTTGTATCATATTCCCTCAACCTTATTGCTTAATCTTAACTCATAACATGCCTTATGTTGAAGTGTGAATGTTTGAAGCTACTGACCCAGAATCAGCACTTTAGTAACAGGCTGAAATAGAGGGCTATGAGGCTAGAATGGGTGATCTGTTTGGTATTTTGAGCAAAACACTTCATAGACATGTTTTTTATATATCTAAGACCTATAATATATGCCTAAAACTAGTATAATAGGAGACCTTTAAAGTAACACACTGATTTTCAGACTTTAAAACACATTTATTTCAAAATGGTGGGATTTACCTGCTTACCATTCAATTTTGTCACTACCAAAACGATCATGTCAATTATTGAATTGCCTTCCGAGTAAATCGCCAGAACACCGACACTTCCTCATCTCCACTGCTCCCATGTTTTTTTTTGTGTTGCCATAAGTTATTCTCTCTCCGTTGGTGCACGGGGCTAATGCTAATAATGCTGCCAGCAAATACACAAAACCTTTCAGAGTTTTACGGGGCGTGGTTTGCAATTCGCCCAGCCAATCAAAATTGGTACTTTTTTCTCGCCAGGATAGTACCACCTCTCTCGCAGGCACTACAAATGGGGGTAAAAGTTCTCGGAACTAAGTTCTCTTTTTGGTGTGAACGCAAAATTCCAGGCACTAACGGAACTAAACGGGAAAAGTACGGGTAAAAGTACTCCGGTGTGAACGCGCCTCTTGTATTTCGGTAGTGACATGAAAACTGGGGACATGATTTTTTGAGTATAGTTTTTTTATTAAAAAATTAAACCCACAATAAATCTAAATATTCCAACTTCTGTTTGAATGAAATCATAAATATCTTCTAAATACACCATTGAACTAAATTAAAAAAAATGTTTTAAGTGTTATTTACAGAAATTGAAATGTCAGGGTGTCAGGGTTGGGGACAGCTACTTCCCAATAGAAAGTACCCTATAAATGATGTTTTTGTATATATTAGCTTATCACTATCTAATGCTTTGAGTTTAAATAGACCATAACATATTCTTAGTAAATATCTATGTCTAAATACTTTAGTTGTTCTTGTTGTGGGACCGCACTTTGCACTAATTCGGTAGAATGCCCCATATAAAGTACTCTGAATTGGTTCTGTTGTGACTAGTACTAGTTCAGAATTGTTTTTTAATCATTTTTTAATGTTGAAACAATTATTTCTCTATATTTTTCATTTCAGTCTCACAAAAAAAGTCTTGATGCCTTTCTTCATCTTACATGGTGGTAAGCCAAACACACAATCTGAATATCTGTTTGTTGAATAGTGGTGGGTATTTTCACTTAATAATATTAAGTCAAAATGAAATGATGGCAATGCAATTCAAGCCTAAATGCAGCACTTAGACACGCTGAAACATGCAATGAGAGCCAACTTATAAAAGCCTGACCTCTCCTTTCTAATTTTCTCACACTTACTGCTGCCATTAGTGTCATGTTAAGTATTTGGGTTGGCACATGCATGCAGCTGCAGCTACTTGACATGCATGCCTTGAGGGCCTTGTTGATATATACTGCTGCTTCTTTTGAAAGTTATTAACCATAAAAGACATTTCAAGACTTAGGAGGACAGTACATTATATTGGAACAAGTAATAGATTCATTATTTGCATTAGTGTTCTATAAAAATAGAGAAGTTCAACGATAACATGTTTTAAATACTGTTAAAAGCCAGCTGGGTTACCACACAACCATTAAATGTAAACACTTAAAATGCATGTTTAGGCCGGCATAGACTGTATATAGGCAAACAAAAATACTAAATTTTCTAATGAATGACTTGGTAAATATTCAAATTTTCATTTAGAAATACAATTCAAATGATAAATACATTTTAAAAAATTGCAATTCGTCTTCTGTTGAGGGAAATATTGTTTAAGCCCTTGATAACATCAAACATTGTGATAATATTTGTCTTTCTCTGCTGAGTACATACCTGCCCTATTGTCCCTTTCATCTGGATAACTTTGAAGAACATCCACAGAGGAACCAGTAGAACGCAGAGCAGTCCGAGGGACCAGCCCAGAGCATAAGCCCAGCTTGGGTAGGTGTAGGTTTTGTTGAACTTGAGAGGCTTGTATTTCACCAGTGAAAAGATGAAGGTACTCTGACACGATACAAATAAAAATAATTAATATTATTATTTTTATACAGTTTCAGTGAAATTTACAAACGTTTACTTCGACAGTGACGTATAGGTAATCACACATTTTCTCATTGGAACATGGAAGTGTTCTCAAGTTTATTAGACTGTATTTATTTTTAAATAATGCATACTACCCTATAAAAGAATGTGTTCTGCATGATGTCAAATGATGTCTCCAATGTTGTTTGGTAGCTGATTAGGGTAAACAACCTGATGTTATTTCCTTATGTGTTGTTTTGTTTATATATGCAAGAAGGCTACACTGCTCAGGGTTTAATTATGTGCATATAGCAAAAGAAACATCAGTTTTCACTTTCAGTCATGTTTTTTGTCCCATAATATGAGGATGGAAATCTTAAGTTGAAATGTCTGATTCTGTTATTATTCAAGTGAATCTTTGTAACTTGCAACTCTAAGAGCAAAACTGACCTGACACTTTATACCTGGTATAAAAACATCCCTGTGGAACCGGACCCTGACCCCGACTCTTTAAAATATCTCCGGAAATAATTGAGACACGAGCCAAGTCTTATTACCCGACTTCAGAACCTGACCTTTCTGACACTCAAGTTTTCAGGAGAGTTGCGGCTGTGAGGGGGGTCATGTCGCCCACTGAGGACACTGGGTTCATCAGGCTTTGATAAAATGTCTGCCATTTGTCTTTGAATTCCCCAATCTTCCAACTTTTAAAATGATATATTCTTATGTAATACTCAAGTATTTGTAAGGTACACATTTCATTCCCTCCACCATATTTTTGGTTCAGAGGTAGTTTGATGTAGAGGTGCATCAGAGAAAAAATATATATAAAAAGCCCAATATTTGTTCTGCTAAATGTCAACTTATCAGGTTTCCTGTTTTATATACCATAAGCACAGCAGCAGCCATATGCTTCTCTACCTTCTTTCCTCTCTGTTTTACCTCACAGTAGGAAATACATTTCTGTCGAACAACTGTTTTCTCAGCCTCAGAAAAGAGTGTTCCTATCCACCCAAACTCAGACCTCTCAAATGTAGCCTGTATGTCTGAATTCAATTCTCAGGAAACTTTCTTTAATTCAAAGACCGATGGTAACCCAAACCCACTAATACATTTAACCATTCAATATGATGTTAAAGACCAAAAAGAAGTAGGAAAAAACTATTGTTTACTGCCTTAATCACAGAAAATGCTGATTCACTTTGCCATGTATACTATGCATAGATGCATTATAGGATACATATTTTACTTTAGATGGGAATCAAAGCAATATTTCCACTCACCATGCAAATAGTCGGGGTAATGTAAAGCCAGCAATACTTCATTATTGGCCACGGACGATAGCCTACCATGTCCTCGATGTTGTCATAAAAACGATCTGCACCTGGTTATCAAAAGGGAAATATTAAGATATTAAACTTGAACTCTGTACATAACAAATGAACATAAACATATACATGATGTAACATGAATTGATGTGCTATGCTGATAACTCCTTTGATTTCACACCAGGTATGTGCGTAAATGGACACCGGTGGGATTTCAGAGTAAGTATTGTGGTTGCTAATGTTTCATTTCTAATATTTATCCTACTATACAGTAGGTGGCACCACATATATATTTTCTCACATTTATCCAAACAACTCTGAGGAAGCATTTAAATCCCTGTTGACAAGGAGGCAGTGTGAAGGACTTGTTTTTCTAGAGTGAAGTTATTGAGCTCTCTTACATCTTTTGTATTCATTCAAGAGGGCCAAAGAGATCAAACGCCCCTCCTCAGGGGGATCTAATGCCCATCAAGCTTAAACAAGATTAACAAGGAGTGAAAGCTGAATGTAGGGAGAACAAAGGAACGTAAATGTTGACAAAATCTAGTAAATCCACTGAAAAGCACCACACCTCATTTTTATGTTATACCATTTCTTATCAAAAAAATAAATGCGGGGACTTCCGGTTGGGCATGATGGAGTAGAGACGTGCGTAGTTCTGCTCCCGCAAACTTTTGTGTTGTAACTTTTCTGAAGCCCGTAACTCTTCTCTAACTTACAATTAAGTGAACAATAATATTATTCCACTCACAACGCCACCGTAGTGTGCCGTCTAAACCGGCCAAAAGCAACAAAAAAGAACAAAGCGCCAGGACCGATAGCCCCGAGCTAGCTAGCAACAATCTCAGCATGGAGGGCATAGCTGGCCTCCTTGAAGATCACCGTAGAGCTCTCTCTGCCGACTTTAAGTCTGCCATCTCAACTCTCGAAGCAAAACTAGACCGAATCCAAACGACTATGTCAGACCGGCAGACAATTGCTTCGCTCGAGTCCAATGCTAATTTGCAGGACGAACGCATGTTAGCCCTGGAGGCTACTTGTGCTACGCTAACGGACAGCAATGTTAAACTGCTGGCCAAAGTCACTGATCTCGAGTCCCGCAGCCGGCGCAACAATATAAGAATCGTCGGTTTGCCAGAATCCATTGAGGGCCCTCATCCCTCGACATTCTTCCCGAAGCTGCTGATGGAGGTCTTTGGTGAGGGCGTCCTTGATTCGCCGCCGGAGTGCGACAGGGCCCACCGCTCACTCACCGACAAGCCCAAGCCGGGGCAAAGGTCACGGCCGGTCATCATCCGCGTCCACAGGTACCAGCAGAAGGAGAAAATTATCCGCGAGGCCCGGGCCAGGAGAGGCAAGCTACAGTACCAAGGTACGCCAATCGCCATCTACGAGGACTACACACCCGAAGTGATGGAACAGCGCTACAAATACCGAGAGGTGATGGCGGAGCTTTACAACCTAGGGCTCAAGCCAGCCCTGCTGTTCCCTGCGAGGCTTTCCATCATATCGAAGGAGGGAGGTAAGAAGAGATTCTCCTCGGTGGCAGAGGCTAAAGGCTACATAGCATCCATTCGTCCTGACGCTGACTAGCATGAATGCACCTGCTACTGTTTACACTACATGGGACCCAAGTACTTGGACTGTTCTGAATGCTGTTTGAACTGATTCCTTCTATGGGTTTTAACCCTTAAAGTGCAATTTTATTTTGTTTTACTTTATCTCTGGGCCTTATTTTTTTGTATGTATGTTACTTGAGATCTATGTCAGTGCCTTATTGCCCTCTGCTATGCTTATATTGGCTGGCTGTTTACCTATATATGGATGTTGTACTATTCTATGCATATAGATATACACTTGAGTTTGTTTTTTTGTTTGTTCACTTTAATACTCTTCCGTGTTACAATGGGCTTCCCGCTTTTAGTATAGGGAACGGGACCCCGGAAGATAAGTTCAGCTGTTGAGCTTTGAGCTATAGCACTCAGACAAGGTTTGTATTTGGGATGCTCCAGGTATGGTCACATTTGGGTTTATGGGTTGTGTTTTGTTTATGGTTTGTCTATTTTGCCTTCGCTTGTTTTTGTTGTACTGTTTTTTTTTTTTTCTCCCCTTCCCCGGTCTTCTTCTTCCCCCCCACCACTCCTCTCCCCTCAGTCCTCGGGAAGCACAACAGTTTCAGACCACCTTCATTAGACTCCCCATATGACTAACAGTATGACGACTGCTGGCAGAAGTGTGCGTCTGATCTCCTGGAACACCAGAGGAATGAACAAAGCTATTAAAATTGGTAAGGTCTTGACTCGACTGCAACATCTTAAAGGGGACATTATATTTTTACAAGAAACACACCTTAAAACGTCTGACACCCTTTGCATCAAGCGGGCGTGGATGGGCCATTACTTCCACTCAAGATTTTCTAGTAGAGCCAGAGGTGCTGCCATTATTATTCACAAGAGTGTGATGTTCGTACCAACAAATACTATTCTCGACAATAATGGCCGCTACGTCATAGTTTCAGGTGTCTTGCAGGGCATGCCTGTAATTTTGGTTTCCGTTTACGCACCCAACTGGGATGATGACCAATTCTTTATGAACCTTTTTGCTAAAATCCCGAACGCAGACAATCACCGCATAATCATGGGTGGAGATTTTAACTTGATTCAAGATGTGCACCTCGACAGGTCATCCCTTAAGCTTGGCACTCTCTCAAAATCCGCTAATGTAGTCTCAAATTATGCAGCACAATTAGGAATCTCAGACCCTTGGAGATTTAAAAACTCTCAAAGTAAGGCTTTCTCTTTTTTCTCACATGTCCACCACACATTCTCGCGAATTGATTTTTTTCTGCTCGATGACAGCTTGCTACACCTTGCCAGCGCGTGTCAATACCATCCTATAGCCACCTCAGATCACGCCCCTGTATCAATTGACATCCACTTCCCTCTTAGTGTTACTCCCGCTAAGTTGTGGAGGTTTAGTTCCCACCTGCTGTCAGATGACAAGTTTAAGGACTTTGTTAATTCACAGATTCGTTTATATATCGAAATTAATGACACTGCTGATGTAAGTTGTGGAACAGTGTGGGAGGCTCTCAAAGCCTATGTCCGTGGGCAGGTTATTTCGTATGTTTCCAAACTAAGAAAGGATGAAAGGGTTCGGCTGTCGGCAATTTTAGAAGAACTTCTCCGAATTGATGAAACGTATTCCTCCTCCCCCTCACCGACCTTATATAAAAAACGCATATTATTACATTCGGAACATGACCTTTTAATGACGAGCGTAGCGGAGAGACAACTGAGGCAAACTAAGCAGCGCTTTTTTGAACAGGGGGACAAGGCTGGGAGGCTCCTGGCTCAACAGGCTAGGGCAGTTAACGCCTCCAGATTAATCCCCAAAGTAAAGTCGCCCGAAGGCAATTTAGTCTCTGACCCGATTGAAATAAACAAGTCTTTCTTTGAATTTTATAATAATTTGTACACTTCTGAATGCCCCATAATTGGCACAATAAACCCAAATCCTCTTGACTCCTTAACTTTCCCCCAAATTGACGTAGTTAACACAGGCAGAATGGGGGACCCCATTTCCACTTTAGAGATACAGGAAGCCATCAAATCTATGCAAAATGGGAAATCCCCTGGTCCGGACGGCTTCACAGTCGAATTCTACAAGGCGTATTCGTTTCTTCTGGCCCCAATTCTAGCAAGGATGTATAATGATTCCCTTAAAGAAGGCAGATTACCTCAAACCCTATCCATGG